>NC_048232.1:44495926-44618532 GCF_002007445.2 Ailuropoda melanoleuca
TGGTGAATTGTTTTTCGTTATTAGTATGTAACACTTAAAGCTGTGTATTATGTAGTATTTTAAGGCACATTTTTAAAGATTAAATTTCAGAAAAATTAAACATGCAAGCAGGAACTCCGTTGCTATAGCAACCCCCGCATCGCGGCGTCCCTTTTGTTCTTCGGGGGTTCCATTCCCAATCGGCCCGGCTCCACCCAACACGTCAGATCCTTCCCTCCCTGTTCCCGGGCCGGTGGTGCCGCAGAGGGCGGAGCGCGAGTCAAAGCCCCGCCCCTCAGTATCACGAGAGGCATTTCTGACCACGGTCCTCCACTCAAAACCGGCACCCCCTCCCTTCCCCAGAGGGCGGTGCCAGGCCGGAGCTGCGCGCCTGCCGGGGCTCCGCCCCCTGCAGTAAAGCGTGTGCCGTCATTTCCGGCTTCTCTTCCCTCTGGTCCCGGGCGTGAGCTGAGGGATTAGCTTGTGTGCCGAACTCGTCGGAACCATGGTGAGTCCGGCCCCGTTGGCCCTGCCCAGGCTCTGCCCAAACCCTGTCGCGTCCCGCCGCGCCCTGCCGCGCCTTGCCGCCCGCTGCCCCTTCTGTCTTCCTATGGCCGCGGTCTCCTCATGTCTGTCCCCAGAGACCGCAGCACATGGCGCGGGGCGCGGCGTGCGGCCTGCGCCGGGCCTGCCGGCGAAGCCCTCCATACTTAACCGGGAGGTTAGGGCCTCCATGCCAGCGTCTTGTGCTAACTCGGCCTCTCCATAGTCTCAGACCCCGAGGCCCGGGGGTCAACCTGAGCGAAGAAATTTCTAGTGCCCTGGGCGGAACGGCGCGGCAGGCCCCGCCCTCCCCCTCGGGGCGGAGCCTGGAGCAGCGGGGCTGGAAGGGCTGGAGGGTGAAGATGGAGGCGCTGCGGCCGCGTTGCCTAGTCCGCCTTGACGGTTGTTGCGCGAGTGGCCTGCAACCCCTGCCTGCCTTATCCTTAAAGTCATCTTAAGTCTTGCCATATTTAACAGCCATTCTTTTTGGTGTATAATTTTTACTCGTAGAACACTTGTAGACCCCAAAGGCAAACTCTCCTTGCTACACAGGTTGTGTAAGTCCCTCACTCCCCCTAAGTAAATGACCGCTCCAGTGATGGAGACCGTCGTTTGTTTGAAAAAGTACGCTATGCTGTATATTAATTTTCTCTTTAATATATACATGTATTTCTGGCGGAATGCATCTAGGTATACGTGTTAAATATTAGTATTCAGACTGATCATTGTTTTCTCTTTTAGGCGTCCCTTTCCCTCGCACCTGTTAATATCTTCAAGGCTGGAGCTGATGAAGAGAGAGCAGAGACTGCTCGGCTGGTAAGCCTTGTTCTCCCATTCTTTTAAAGATCCAGTTGTACTTTAGGAATTTTAAGACTGTAAAACTGATTTTTACTTTCAATTTCTGATTTTTACTCCAGTCTTCTTTTATTGGTGCCATCGCTATTGGAGACTTGGTAAAGAGCACACTAGGACCTAAGGGCATGGTAAGAAAAACAAGAAATCTTTATATTTTGATATTGCTTTAGAGCTGTTGTTGGGAATGTAGTTAGCTCACTCTTCTGGGATGCTTTTTAAGCTTTGAAAGTTAACTCTTGTATACAGAAGACCTGGATATGTTCTCCTTTCTAAAAATCAAAACAGTACTCCTACAGCTAAAGTCCTTGTGGATCACCATCCTCAGTCCCTTCCCTAGTGACAACCGTAGTTATATTTGGATGTAAGTCTTCCCAATATTTGTCTTTATGTACATTTATGTGCATTTTATGTATTATGTGTTTTGTTATATATATTTTGTTTTTATTGTAATTATTTGTGTGTACTCTTTTTGAGGGTTGCTTTTTAAAATCCCTTTTGGTGTAGATACTTATATTTTATATTTATTACCGAATTGATGGACACTTTGTTTCCACTGTTTTCTCTATTACAGTGCTGAAACAACCTTGTTAATGTCTCCCTGTTCCCTGTTTTTGGGGCAGACAACAGGGTTTGCTTATGGAGTATATGCACTGAAAAAATCTGGATGGATACTGCCAAATTGCTATCCAGAGTATTTACACATTNCAAATAAATAAATAAAAAATAAGATAAAAATAAAAAAATAAAAAATAAATAAAAAAAAGAGTTAAGTAGAAAATTGTTTTAATAAACCGAAATATTTGGAATCAATCTTGGTCTCTATCAACACACTATGTAAAAGTATATTAGTCATCTCTACTAGTGGAGGGGAAAAGAACGAGTGAAATGTGAGACATGAAAATGAGCAAACAGGGCAAAGATAAAATGTCTCCATCAGACTTTGTCACAAGACTGTCCAGGACAGTCAACGTCCAATTTAAAACAGCTTTTTAAAATTCAACGAAAGGAATGTAAGTCTTCCTCGTAACTCAAATAACGTTTAAAATTAAAATAGCAATAAAGATATTTAATAATATGGTAACCCCAACACTCCCACACAAACTGAAAAAGCTGAATATGCTTGCTTCTGGGGAAGGAAGTGCTGATGTTGGTGAATTGTTTTTCGTTATTAGTATGTAACACTTTAAGCTGTGTATTATGTAGTATTTTAAGGCACATTTTTAAAGATTAAATTTCAGAAAAATTAAACATGCGAGCAGGAACTCCGTTGCTATAGCAACCCCCGCATCGCGGCGTCCCTTTTGTTCTTCGGGGGTTCCATTCCCAATCGGCCCGGCTCCACCCAACACGTCAGATCCTTCCCTCCCTGTTCCCGGGCCGGTGGTGCCGCAGAGGGCGGAGCGCGAGTCAAAGCCCCGCCCCTCAGTATCACGAGAGGCATTTCTGACCACGGTCCTCCACTCAAAACCGGCACCCCCTCCCTTCCCCAGAGGGCGGTGCCAGGCCGGAGCTGCGCGCCTGCCGGGGCTCCGCCCCCTGCAGTAAAGCGTGTGCCGTCATTTCCGGCTTCTCTTCCCTCTGGTCCCGGGCGTGAGCTGAGGGATTAGCTTGTGTGCCGAACTCGTCGGAACCATGGTGAGTCCGGCCCCGTTGGCCCTGCCCAGGCTCTGCCCAAACCCTGTCGCGTCCCGCCGCGCCCTGCCGCGCCTTGCCGCCCGCTGCCCCTTCTGTCTTCCTATGGCCGCGGTCTCCTCATGTCTGTCCCCAGAGACCGCAGCACATGGCGCGGGGCGCGGCGTGCGGCCTGCGCCGGGCCTGCCGGCGAAGCCCTCCATACTTAACCGGGAGGTTAGGGCCTCCATGCCAGCGTCTTGTGCTAACTCGGCCTCTCCATAGTCTCAGACCCCGAGGCCCGGGGGTCAACCTGAGCGAAGAAATTTCTAGTGCCCTGGGCGGAACGGCGCGGCAGGCCCCGCCCTCCCCCTCGGGGCGGAGCCTGGAGCAGCGGGGCTGGAAGGGCTGGAGGGTGAAGATGGAGGCGCTGCGGCCGCGTTGCCTAGTCCGCCTTGACGGTTGTTGCGCGAGTGGCCTGCAACCCCTGCCTGCCTTATCCTTAAAGTCATCTTAAGTCTTGCCATATTTAACAGCCATTCTTTTTGGTGTATAATTTTTACTCGTAGAACACTTGTAGACCCCAAAGGCAAACTCTCCTTGCTACACAGGTTGTGTAAGTCCCTCACTCCCCCTAAGTAAATGACCGCTCCAGTGATGGAGACCGTCGTTTGTTTGAAAAAGTACGCTATGCTGTAAATTAATTTTCTCTTTAATATATACATGTATTTCTGGCGGAATGCATCTAGGTATACGTGTTAAATATTAGTATTCAGACTGATCATTGTTTTCTCTTTTAGGCGTCCCTTTCCCTCGCACCTGTTAATATCTTCAAGGCTGGAGCTGATGAAGAGAGAGCAGAGACTGCTCGGCTGGTAAGCCTTGTTCTCCCATTCTTTTAAAGATCCAGTTGTACTTTAGGAATTTTAAGACTGTAAAACTGATTTTTACTTTCAATTTCTGATTTTTACTCCAGTCTTCTTTTATTGGTGCCATCGCTATTGGAGACTTGGTAAAGAGCACACTAGGACCTAAGGGCATGGTAAGAAAAACAAGAAATCTTTATATTTTGATATTGCTTTAGAGCCGTTGTTGGGAATGTAGTTAGCTCACTCTTCTGGGATGCTTTTTAAGCTTTGAAAGTTAACTCTTGTATACAGAAGACCTGGATATGTTCTCCTTTCTAAAAATCAAAACAGTACTCCTACAGCTAAAGTCCTTGTGGATCACCATCCTCAGTCCCTTCCCTAGTGACAACCGTAGTTATATTTGGATGTAAGTCTTCCCAATATTTGTCTTTATGTACATTTATGTGCATTTTATGTATTATGTGTTTTGTTATATATATTTTGTTTTTATTGTAATTATTTGTGTGTACTCTTTTTGAGGGTTGCTTTTTAAAATCCCTTTTGGTGTAGATACTTATATTTTATATTTATTACCGAATTGATGGACACTTTGTTTCCACTGTTTTCTCTATTACAGTGCTGAAACAACCTTGTTAATGTCTCCCTGTTCCCTGTTTTTGGGGCAGACAACAGGGTTTGCTTATGGAGTATATGCACTGAAAAAATCTGGATGGATACTGCCAAATTGCTATCCAGAGTATTTACACATTAGCGGTATATGAGAGTATGGTTTGACCCATGCATTCTTCCAGATGTATTTATATCTTAACTTGAATCGAATGTATTCCTTTTAGGATAAAATTCTGTTAAGCAGTGGACGAGATGCCTCTCTTATGGTAACCAATGATGGTGCAACTATCCTAAAAAACATTGGTGTGGACAACCCAGCAGCTAAAGTTTTAGTTGGTGAGTCTGAAAATAATAAGGTTTCATTAACATTTTGAAACACATTTTTAAATAGGCTTTGTTGACTACTTTCAATTAATGTCCTTTTTAATCATTATCATTATTAAACTATAAGCTGCTGGAGTGCCATGCAATTATTAATAATAAAACATTTCATATGAGAAGTTCCTGAGAGTTTGTCATGTGAGGAAACATAGATAAGTGAGATTCAGGTTGGTAGTGGATATATTTAGAGAATTAGGTAAGCTGTGGAGAAGTAATTTAGAATGCATTTATATCAAATATAAATGAGTTACTAACTAGCTTCTTTCCAGATATGTCAAGGGTTCAAGATGATGAAGTTGGTGATGGCACTACCTCTGTTACTGTCTTAGCTGCAGAATTACTAAGGGTAAGAGTATCTGAGCAACCTTAACCTCTTTTTTTTGGTTTTTTTGCTCTTGTATCAGAATTAGTTAGATTCTTTTTATGTGTTTTTCATTGGTGAATGTTTTCCACTATTTATTAATAGGAAGCAGAATCTTTGATTGCAAAAAAGATTCACCCACAGACCATCATTGCGGGTTGGAGAGAAGCCACAAAGGCGGCGAGACAGGCTCTGTTGAATTCTGCAGTTGATCATGGGTTGGTATACCAAAATAATACTGTTTTAAACATTTAACATTCTTTTCAAATATGTTCAATGCAAGAAGTCTGGAAAACAGTGAAAAGCATACACAAACATGACCCTATTGCCTTATCCTGCCCGGATAACAAAACAAACCCCCACATTACACTCCAGATACAGTTGGGTTTTCAGTTTTTTGCATGTGAAAATCACAGGAAAAAAAACCAAGTAGAATCATTGTGTAGTCATTCTAACTTAGTTGATTAATAAGCATATTTCTGGGTGTTGATATTTTCTGCAAAGTTAGTAGAGGGTATGCATTTGGTTATTTGTAGTGTAATTTACCTATCTATAGTTAGCGATCTGTTTTGATGAGTTAGATTTATGATAATAGTTGTGACAAACTTCTTACTTAGAAAAATGTTTCAAGAAGTATAATTGTTGGGTCCAAATGTATATGTATATTTTAATGCATTTTTATTTGAAAGTAATCCTCTAGAAAACCTTTATTAATTTTCACTCTTAATTATCTGTATAGCAATTCCTTTTTATCCGTGTTCTTGAAGCACTTGGTATTCTTTTGTTTACTTGTGTTTCTTTTTTGGTGTTTTGCCAGATTGGTGAGGAAAATAGTATCCTTTAATTTTGCATTTCTTGATTAGTGGTGAACTTTAGTTCTTTTGCTGTGGTTTAGAGCCCCAGCTGCGGTGAAATTATCTATTGACAAGTATTTGGATAAATTTTGAAAAGAAAAATAGGATTGATGTCTTTGAAGAAGCATTTTAAAAACCGACATGAGTGTTTTTTTCTTCTAGTTCTGACGAAGTTAAATTCCGTCAAGATTTAATGAACATTGCGGGAACAACATTATCCTCAAAACTACTTACTCATCACAAAGACCACTTTACTCAGTTAGCTGTAGAAGCTGTTCTCAGACTGAAGGGCTCTGGTAATCTGGAGGCAATTCACATCATCAAGAAGCTAGGCGGAAGTCTGGCAGATTCTTATTTAGATGAAGGTATGTATATGTTGAATATGGGAAAACAAGCTTTGATCAGATGTTGAGGGCTAAATAGTGAATCCTACTTTTTAGCTGGTCAGGACTTGACTCTTTACAAAGCCAGAAAATTTGTCTTTAAAAATGCAAATCATATTACAACCATTTTTGTCTTTTTAATCCATTTATTATACTTACTGTATGCTTTATTTCACACTATCCCAACATTTCTTTGATAATCTCTAGGTTTTATTTTATACCTTGAAGTTCTTGCAGTCTTTAATAAAGAGAAATTGTAGTTTTAGTGAAAGTCAGCTATTCTCAAATGGCACTTTTTCTAGGAAGAGTGTTTGTAAATCATATTTAATTGGTGTTGAGGTCATATAGTTCTTGGTGTTCTTAAAAAGTAGTAAGTCTTAGCAACTGCTGTTTCCTTAGTAATAGTGTGTTTTGTTCTTAGAGTATGAACTTTTCAAAACATCTATATTGTATTTACAAAATGGCTTATGGTGTGGAATGTGTAAGCATTCTCTTTTATAGAGGAGAAATAGGAACAAGTTGTGCTTTACCAGTGATTTGTACTCCAGGTTTTGCTGTAGTCATTTTTTTTTTTTTTGTAAGATTTTATTTATTTATTTATTTGAGAGAAGAGAAGAGGAGGAGCACAAGCAGGGGGAAGAGGGAGAGGGAGAAACAGACTCCCCACTGAGCAGGGAGCCTGATGTGGGGCTTGATCCCAGGACCCCTAGATCGTGACCTGAGCTGAAGGCAGACGCTTAACCGACTGAGTCACCCAGGCGCCCCGTTTGTGTCTATTTCAAAGGAGTAACAATTCTAAAAATATTCTTTGTTGATTTTATATGCAAGGACTGTGTAGCATTTCTAATAGGGGCTAGTGGTAGGGAAAGATAATGAAAAGAAGGATAGCTACCATTCTTGGATGTTCTGTGCAAGCATACTAATGGGAATTTTACTCAAAATCTTATTTATTCCTCATGATGAACCTAATTCATCTGAATAGGGCAGAAAACCCAAGATGATCATGTCTTAAAAAGATAAAAGTTATACATGCATCTAAAAGAAACCTGGAGAGAGAGTTCCAAATCACAGGCCCATTGGCTGGAGACTAGCCCTGTGCCAGTGGTGATAACTCTTGTTTTACAGATGAGTAGCTGAGGTTAATTTGTCCAGGGTTGCACACATAGCCTGTAAGCAGCACGGGCGTGATGGGGGTTAGGTTTATCTGACTCCATTATACATGGTTTTTTGTGTGGGTTTTTTTTTTTGTTTTTCTGTTTTGTTTTGTTTTTTTTCATTTTATCACCAGCCTCAGTTCTTTAAAAAATTCAGTAATCTCTAGCAATACCTTGTTTTCCTGAATTGTCACAGTTTTTCTCTTGTGTTGGTTTTAAGCTAATGAAAGTGGACTTACTAGCTTTATATTATAATCCACACCTGCATATTTTGTATATATGTGAAACAAGAATAAACACAGTATTTTGAAACTTTTAAGATTTGTGTTGTGCCCTTACATTTCCAACGCTAAATTGATTTGCTTTAGTGGAATGCTTTCTAAGTTCTAGTAGCTTGGTGAATTGGACTTAAATGCATTCTTTGAAAGATAAAGCAGACAAAGATTTATCAGTATAGCTTTGAAGTATTTACTACAATACTCTGCGTTGTAGGTTTTCTGTTGGATAAAAAAATTGGAGTAAACCAACCAAAGAGAATTGAAAATGCTAAAATTCTCATTGCAAATACTGGTATGGATACAGACAAAATAAAGGTACGTTAACTACATTTCTTGGAATTCTAATTCAGTTGCACTAAAAAAACCTAGAATATATATGAATGTATTCAAATATGTAATTTTAGCTTATTTTCATAAAAATATGCTGTGGGACTCGAGTAATGAAAGTGATGCTATTTTTATGCTTTCCTTTGTTTTAGATATTTGGTTCCAGGGTAAGAGTTGATTCTACAGCAAAGGTTGCCGAAATAGAACATGCTGAAAAGGAAAAAATGAAGGAGAAAGTTGAACGTATTCTTAAGCATGGGATAAACTGCTTTATTAACAGGTGTGTATGTGCTTTTGCTAACAATATTTGTAATAATCTAATGATATTTGTCTTGTACTCACTGTGTCCCCCTTTGGCTCCAGAAGCCCAGGCTGAAGTTTTGGGAAGAAGTCCACTGTTCCCCTCCAGGATCAGGGGCCTGAACCCACTGCTTTGAACTGTTTGCTCATTCCCACCTCAGGGCCTTTGTGTCCAATTTTCTCTTACATGTTTTGGGTTTTTTTAAATGGTGAAAATATTTTGACAGACAGTTAATATTTGATGAAAGATCAAATATTTGTGGGGAGGGGCAAAGGGGGAGAGAGAATCCTAAGCAGGCTGCATGCCCAGCGCAGAGCCCAATATGGGGCTTGATCCCACGATCCTGAGATCATGACCTGAGCTGAAATCAAGAGTTGGAGGCTTAACTAAGCGATCCTGGGGTCCCTTACACTGAATTTAAAAAAATATTTGGCCTTTTTTAAAGTTCCAAACTTTTAAACATGTCCTTTTTACTCCTACTAAAAAATAACATCTGCTAATTTTGGAAAATCGAAAAGTATAAAGAAGAAACAGAATCTGAGGTTTAACTTTCCTGAAATTTATTCTTTCATGAAGCCGAGTTGCGTATGTATGTGTGTGTGGTGTTCCAAGTTTCAGTTTTTCACTTAGCTGGGAACACGTGCTATAAACTTTTGTAACTTGCCTTTTTTTTTTTAACCTAACAGTATAAATTCTTACTTAAAATTAGTTTTCATAATTGGTAAATTGTGATTTACACAAACACTCTTAGTGGACATTGAGGTCATTGGCAGGTTTTGCTGTTCTCTGTAAAAATTTTTATACATACCTTCATTAAAGATTTTTAACATCTGAATTCGTTTTCTTGCTGTAGAGCCTCAGGAGTGGAATTAAAGCATGTGAACATTGATACAGTTTTTTATGCATTTCTGGTGCATTGCTGTTCAGAATTATGATCCAGTTTATCCTATCAATAGCAATATAAAAAATGACCCGTTTGCATTGCTAGCATGGATGCCCTAAGTTGTGTAATTTATGAATTACTGTATATGGTATTTCTAATTTGTATTTCAGTAAAAATGGTTCCATGTTTTTTAGTCTGATGTATTTTAGAATTGGGAAATAACAATTTTGAACAACATTTTTATTTTATTTATAGGCAGTTAATTTATAATTATCCTGAACAGCTCTTTGGTGCTGCTGGTGTTATGGCGATTGAACATGCAGATTTTGCAGGTGTGGAACGCCTAGCTCTTGTCACAGGTATGGTGAAAAAGGCATTAATTTCTAACACTAATCACTCTTGGATTTATTGAATGTTAGTATACGTAATTTTGAGAATACAAAGAAATACTTTTAAGGGGCTTAGAACATAAATATTCTGAAATCTGATTGTGTATAGGTTTTTGACATCCTTGGATACCAAATTATCTGCCATGTTTGCCATGGGTTATAAATACCTTTTTGTTACATTGTTTTAAAGATACTACATCTTTTCTCACAAACCCACAGGACTAGCGTTCTACCCCTTGTCTGAAGAAACTAAAGCTTAAAAAAGGACTCTTTAAGTTTTATCTAGTTTATTCATTTCTTTATTCTTTTTTAAAGATTTTATTTTATTTATTAGAGAGCATGGGGGTAGGGAGTAGCAGAAGCAGACTCCCCACTGAGCAGGGAACCTGACACAGGGCTTGATCCCAGGATCCTGAGATCATGACCTGAGCCAAAGGCAGACATTTAACCACCGACTGAGCCACCCAGGCACCCCTCATTTGTTTATTTCTAGTGCTGAGTAGTCGAATGCTTTGTGCCCTTTGTGGTAGTAAGTTATAATGGTAACCTTTGCTGAACACTTAACTATATGTCAGAGAGTGGGTCAAGTGTTTAAACGTTGTTTTGTTTATTTTTTAAAATTTGTGGAAGTCATGGGGCGCCTGGGTGGCTCAGTTGATTAAGCATCTGTCTTTAGCTCAGGTCATGATCCTGAGTCCTGGGATTGAGCCCCACATCCAGCTGTCTGCTCAGCAGGGCACCTGCTTCTCCCTCTACCCGCTGCTCCTGCTTGTGTGCTTGTGCTCGTGTGCACACTCACTCTCTCTCTCCCAAGTAAATAAATCTTTTTAAAAAATTGAAGTAATGTTGAAATAAGTGTGAAACAATCCAGCAATGAATAATGAAAAGTTAGTATACTATAATACCCTTTAATAGAGCTATGAGTTTCATAATCCCAGTAGTGTGGAATAGAAATGTGTTTATAATTAAGGTAATGTCTACATCAAAATGACATAGCATGCAGCTTGTTGACTTTTTATTGTAATAGTTTTCAAAGTAACTGCTAAGTAGCCCTTGAAAGACTAAGTTTTGCAGCCTTTATTCTCTAATTTTCAGGCCTTTGAAAATGAATGAATGGGTTGGGAAGTTGGTTTGAGGTCTTGCAATGAGAATTAAGGAGAGGGGTCTGAGATAAAAGCCACTAGGAATGTTGAATTCGGTTTTCAAGTGCCATGGGTATTAGAAATAAAAGTATACTAATGTAAAGGGGGTAGAATTGGTTTCATCCCAGAATAACTTCTTAATCCATTTTTAATATTTTGAGAAGCGTAGTCTTCTGACCTAAAAAGAGACATTTTTCTTTCATTAATTACTTTGAAGTGGGTTTCCTTATTTTAAATAAAGTTCTTTAAGAGCCATTACATACTTGATGCTTAAGGTGATAAAATTTATGGTGTAATTCCTCCTTCAAGGCAACAAAATTAAAGATATGACATAAGAAATAAATGTGAATGATAGCACCTTCGTAGGATAAGTTGATACCATAAGGACTTGATACATGAAATTGCCACATACACTCAGAAGAAAATTCATTGCACCAAGCACAACCCACTGCAGAGTTGACCCCATGGTGCCTCCCATCCTTAACTTATGTGTTATCAAGACGTGTGAAATTTGTTCTTGTAAATGTCTGGAAATATTTTGTCAGCAAATGTAGATAAGTGAGTGAATTTAGGATAAGTGAAAATTCTCCTAAGTGAAATTAGTCTCATTTGGGGGGTATGGTGTCCCAAATATCTGTTATGTATCACATCTAGAACACAAAGCAGTCTCAGGCCAATCAAAAGTCAAAAAAAACTTCAGCTATACAGATGAGCATAAATCAGTAGAGTTGGAAAGACGAGTACTTCTAATAAATTTTCTGTAAAGCAGATATAAAGTATTGATTATTCAGACTTAGCAGTAAGGAGTAGGAAAAGAGGGGTTGGTTGATGATGGTAGAGGGAATCTGCTTCATTAGAGGAGAGTAAAAAATTAGACAAAAGGCTTTTAAAATGGAAACTGAACTTTTGCAAATAAGAACTAGGGAAGGAAATAGCTGAACCTTTCAGTTTACACCGTGGAAGATGTAGGGAAAATAGGAAAAGAAATAAGACACAAGAATAAAATTAATTTGTTTTATGTTTTAAAAGATTTTATTTATTTGAGAGAGGGTGCATGGGAGGAGCTGCAGAGGGGGAGGGAGAGGGTCAAGACGACTCCACGCTGAGTGCCAGCCTGATGCACCACTGGATCCCACGACCCTGAGATCATGACCTGAGCCAAAACCAAGAGTCGGATGCTTAACAGATGGAGGCACCCAGGTGCCCCAAAATAAATTTACTTTTTTGACACCTCATTAGGTTTGCTCTGGGAAATTCTCAGTATACATTTCCCCTTTTTCTAGGCCTTATAGGGACTTTCTGAGACTTCGGTTATCATGATGATTAGCAGGTATCATGTGCTCCTGTAAGCAGTTTCTAATGTCTACATCTGTTGACATAGAACTAGTCAAATACTTCTCATGTTTTGGGAAATTGGATCATAAGGGTACTGGTCTTGTAGACGAGGTTCAAAAGAGAATCTGGATTTAAATTCCGACTTAAAAGTAAATGTTAAAAGTCCCAATTTAACTTTTGAGAAATAGTATTACACAGTGTGCACATATAAGTGTAAGACAGCCTACTTGGATTTGAATCTCAGCTTCACCCTATATTTGTTTGAGCTATGTAACCTTGAATAAGAAACAGAGTATCTCTTTGCCTCAGTTTTATTATTTCTGTATCAGATAGTAACAACCTCTTTCATGAGGGTTGTTGTAAAGATTAGTTTATGTGAAGTGCTTCAAAGAGTGCTTGGTATATAGTAAGCAGTCAACTTAAAAAATGTTCTCTGTTCCTTAGTTTTTGTTAGAAAACAAATTTTAAACATGTTGTACATTTCATTAACATATGTTTATGTTCATAGGTGGTGAAATCGCCTCTACCTTTGACCACCCAGAACTAGTGAAGCTTGGAAGTTGCAAGCTTATTGAGGAAGTCATGATTGGAGAAGATAAACTCATCCACTTTTCTGGTGTAGCTCTTGGTGAGTGATTATGCAGATCCTGATTTTAGGTTCCTAAATCTTTGATAGGCTCTGTTGAAGTTAAAAGAAATAGTTACTGTATTTACTAGAATATGATGTGTCTTAATTCGTGAGAAGCATGGGATGCAGGTTAATTTCAGTCTCAAGGTCAAACCCAGGTTAACACCTTGCCTTTCTGAACAGTGTATATTCAGTGTGAGTTTTAGATAACTTAGAACTATTGTGAACATGGATAATTAGCAGAAAGAATGTATAACAGCAGAGGACATATTAGCTTTTAAAACCAAATAATCATAACCAATATCTACATAAATAATAGAAAGCAAACTCTTATTTTTTGTATTCACTGTGACCTAAGAATATTATTTTTTAACTTTAGGTGAAGCTTGTACCATTGTTCTTCGTGGTGCCACTCAACAGATTTTAGATGAAGCAGAAAGATCTTTGCATGATGCTCTTTGTGTTCTTGCCCAAACTGTGAAAGATTCTAGAACAGTTTATGGAGGAGGTAAACGTTTTCAAAATATTGAACATGTTTTATTAAAGTATAGTAATGATTTTGGCTTTAATGATTTTTAGAAAGTTTATATATAATATTTTTGCAATTATTTTTAAAACGTTTGATGTGTCTTAAGGGAAATCAGTAATTCATTGTGTTGGGAGATAACATATTTTATTGGAATTTCGTTTTCATCCGCAGGCTGTTCTGAGATGCTGATGGCTCATGCTGTGACACAGCTTGCCAGTAGAACACCAGGCAAAGAAGCTGTTGCAATGGAGTCTTATGCTAAAGCCCTGAGAATGGTAAGTTGATAAAGACACCTGAACTTACACATTTTGTGAGTATTGATGGTTTTTTAAATGCATATGTTTTTCTCTCTCGGACGTGTTTGCTAATTTTTGGCTTTAAGAAAAAGAGCTGGTTCACACCACTTAAATTTTATTCTGGAGCATATCTTTTTTATGAGCAGTAATTAAAAGGAACCATTTTACATTGTTTCTAAAAGGTATAATTATAAAAAGCTGTCCTAGTTAGGACTGAGTCAACTTTCTTATAGTAGAATAGTTACCATTTGTCTTTTTCACGTTCTAGTTGCCAACCATCATAGCTGATAACGCAGGCTATGACAGTGCAGATCTGGTGGCGCAGCTCCGAGCTGCCCATAGTGAAGGCAATACAACTGCTGGACTGGGTAAGAAAGCGATTGGGACCATGAAGTGATTAAGAGTAATTCTTTACCAAATTCTTTCTTTTTTTAGAGATGAATTCTTAAAAGCATAGAGAAGATTTCTGTGGTGCTTGTCTCAGCAACCATTGTATATCGTAGGAGAATGTAACTTCATATTCTCAAAATTGTCAGAACTGTTCTTCCATAAGGGGTATGAAACTATAGTTAGAAGGCTTGTACTTAGTTATGATGTGGTGACTGAAGGATTTAAATATATAAATAGTACTAATATTCAGAAATAAGTACAAACTTTATTAAAATTTTTATAGAGTATCAATATTACATCCTAATCTCACAGGATACTTACTACAAGATATTCTTTTTTTTTTTTTTTAAGATTTTATTTATTTATTCGACAGAGATAGAGACAGCCAGCGAGAGAGGGAACACAAGCAGGGGGAGTGGGAGAGGAAGAAGCAGGCTCATAGCGGGAGAGCCTGACGTGGGACTCGATCCCATAACGCCGGGATCACGCCCTGAGCTGAAGGCAGATGCTTAACCGCTGTGCCACCCAGGCACCTCTACTACAAGATATTCTTGAGTGCAGATCTTTACATAGATAAGTGGCCAGAAGGATAGATTTAATTCAGATTGAAAAATTTCCCAATGAACTGTCCAGGACATTGCAGGAATAGTTACAGAGGGTAGATAATTGTGTCACTAGAGAAGAGAGAGCTAATGAATAATGATCTGTCAGAAAGTGAAGTAGGATTCTCACAAGAGGAAAAGTAGATGACTTTTGAATTCTCTTCCAGTTCTTAAGAATCCATGGTAATTAGTGATGAACACATTTTCTGTAGTAATTTTATATACGTATGTACACATACACACCACACACACACACACACACACACACACACACGTATGTAATAAAGATAGGTGATTGAGTATTCTGTGTACACTTTCCATTACCTGAGGTAATTGTCCTCCATTAATACAGATGATGAATAGTTGACCTTTTAATTTTCTAAAATGCTTTCCTTGAGTGTTAGGCTGATGAGAATGCTCTAACTAAATTGAGTAGTTGAGTCTTGTAATCTCATTTTTTATAACAGGATTAATTTTATTTGTTACAAGTCATTAGAGATACTTCGATAATTTCACTGTTAAAACCATTGTTTATTTAGTAAATACTTTCTTTTTTCAGATATGAAGGAAGGTACCATTGGAGATATGGCAGCACTGGGTATAACAGAAAGTTTCCAAGTGAAGCGACAAGTTCTTTTGAGTGCAGCCGAAGCAGCAGAGGTGATTCTTCGTGTGGACAACATTATTAAAGCAGCACCAAGGTATCGTAGCACTTTAACAAACATTTTGTAGGAAGCAAAAAATAGGTAATTACATGTATTTGGTAATTGTAGTTGATAGAAAAAGGCATTTCTGCCTAGCTGAAGGTATTATGCACATTATTTAAAATACATAGTCACAACTCTAAGATTTAAGTCAAAAGCTGAGGGGGAGAGAGGTATGGATGACACGGGGGAGCTTTCAGAATTGAAAGGTCACGTGAAGAGCCATGCTTGGAAAGGTCAAGAACCCGATTGGGGGCACCTGGGTGGCACAGCGGTTAAGCGTCTGCCTTCGGCTCAGGGCGTGATCCCAGCGTTATGGGATCGAGCCCCACATCAGGCTCCTCTGCTATGAGCCTGCTTCTTCCTCTCCCACTCCCCCTGCTTGTGTTCCCTCTCTTGCTGGCTGTTTCTATCTCTGTCAAATAAATAAATAAAATCTTTAAGAACCCGATTGAATGGATGTGAGGGCTATGGTGGTAAGAACGAATGTCTTTTTACCAGGCTGAATCCACTCCAGTCATTTTCTGTCCTGGGTACACTTTTTTCATATAAATAATCTTAAGCTCATAGTGTGCAGAGTTCTTACATGTTCCTATTTCAGCAGGTTTTTTGTTCATTTGTTTTGGCTTTTTTTTTTTTTTAAAGATTTATTTATTTTAGAGAGCATGAGCACAGGGAGGGGCAGAGGGAGAGGGAGAGAGAAATTCTAGCAGACTTCTTGCTGAGCTCGGAGTTCTATGCAAGGCTTGATCTTAACAACCCTGAGATCATGACCTGAGCTGAAAGCAAGAGTCAGACACTTACCCAACTGTGCCACCCAGGCCCCTCATCATTTTTTCTAAGATGTCAAACTTTCAGAAACTCATTCAAATAAAAAATAGTTAAGTAGCCAGAAAAATCTTAACTTTTGAAGATTCAGTTAATAATTTTAATTTTGTTACTAGTAGTTATTAAAACGTTGGGGGATGGGAGACTATGGTTGCTTGCACCAGGAGATAGAGGTAAGGGTGGTGAGAAGGGGTTGATAAAAGATTTTGAAGGTAGAGCCAGCAGAATTTGATTATGGTTTGGATATAAGTTGTGAGAGGAAAGGGAATGAAGGATAATCCAAGGTGTTTGTTGGGAGAAAAGAGCTTCTCTTATCTCAGATGCAGTAGACTTTGGGAAGGAGGGCGGGGGTGTCAGAGTCGGACATTTGAGCTTTCCATTGAGAAAGCAGTTAGGTAATTGAAGCTGAAGCAGAGAAGCTTGCTCTGTAATTGTAAATTTAGGAGTTGTCAGCCTACATTTGGTATTTAAAGCCATGAGATTGGTTGTGTCCCCAAGAGAGGGAATGTAGGTAAGGAAGGGAAGGAGTTTTATAGGCACGGGGCGCTTGAGAATTTGAGTAATAAGTTTGGAAAGATTCGGAGCAACTGGCAGAGGACACTAAAAAGGAACATGAAGTGTATGGATAAAGGGTAATGATTAAAACTGGGTGATGGATACATGGGGATTCTGTATATAATCTCTGCTTTTCTGTACATTTGAAATTTTCCATAATACTTGAATTTTAAAGATTGGGGGTGTGGGTGCCACTGAGGTAGGAGGAAAACCCAGGGAATGTGTGTCTCAGAAGCCAAATGAAAGTGTTTAGCGATGGGGAGTGATCAACTGCCACAGTGATACAAATAGGTCAAGTAAGATAAAAACTGAAAATTGACCTTAAAGATTGGATTTAGCAACAGAAGCAGTTGGTATTCTTGACAAGCAGTTTTGTGGAGTGGTGGGGGCAAAAATCTGAAGTAGGTGCGACAGAGACCAGGAAAAGAAGAATCGGAGGAAGTGTGTATAGACTGCCTTCTCGGGGAGTCTCTTGTGAATGGAAGCAGAGAAGTGGGATGGGAGTTAGAGGACGTGGGTCTCACTGTGAACAGTGCTGTATGTGGGAGCGATCTCGTAGGGGGTGATGGATGCGGAAGAGGGAGCAGCCCACTGAGTAGCTGTGAGAAGGAATGGGAGAACGAGAGGAGGGCTTGGTTTTCAATGAAGCACGGGGAGCACAAGGGAGTTCGTCCCTGGGAACAGGAGGGAAGGAGGAGCACTATCAGGAGATTGCACCTTAAACGGACTCTGTTATGAGGACTCTCTTTGTGCGAAATCCGGTAGTACCCACTTCAGTGGCTTGCTTCTGTAAATGGCAGCTGTCCTGTTGTTATTAGAAGGAAAGAGGAGAAAACAGTGATTTGGATGTGGAGAGAAAAGGGGAGTGGTATTTGTATCTACTGTGGTGTAATGGAGGGAGGACAGGGCTGAAAAATCTGAAGATTCTCTGCCCCTG
The DNA here is from genome assembly GCF_002007445.2 of Ailuropoda melanoleuca. Lineage (NCBI taxonomy): Eukaryota > Metazoa > Chordata > Mammalia > Carnivora > Ursidae > Ailuropoda > Ailuropoda melanoleuca. The sequence goes on from NC_048232.1 coordinate 44,513,650, forward strand.
GTAGTAGGGTAGGGTAATGAGGAACGGTCATATTTTGGAATGGAACATTGGTGTGGGAAGAAGTTGAGAGTTTCTTGGAAACTGTGTCAGCAAAGATGGTTGAGTGTGGTTCTGTTTTCTCCTGTCTTTAAGCAGAAGGATACTAAAAGGAAACTGAGGTCTGTACAGTTTTCTGGTTTGGCAGCAAGATCACATAACCACACCCACCCTCAGAAATCTTTGCAGTGACTTGGCACCCTCAACCACATTTGATACACTAAAATACCTCATTTGATCCAATATAAGTGTTTTAGTGGTTTAAGTGTTTATTAAGTTTAGTAGACGTACTCTGTAATTTATAGTAAAGAAACATGAGTAATTGTGTTTAAATCAACCTTCCTGAAGGACTCTTTGGGACTTTTCTACTTAATCTCCAGGGGACTCGTTTTCCAGATTGGTTGCCCCATGACAGCTGCTGGAGAACTTTTTCTGTATTGATATCTTTCAGCATCCTTAATCATATTCCCGTAAGCTTCCAGGGTTGGAAGATCTTACTCTTTATACGGTCTCTTTGGATCTGTACTTGACACTAGAAGCGGTGCTTACTACATAGGCATTAAGTAAAAAAATTCTCTAGTACCCCTGCCATGCCTCCTTGAGGGATTCGTTATTTTCTCACCAGAGAATAAAAGTTTAACATCTAAGATGTGTGTGAAAGTCACCTTCGACATACTTTAGTGAGTTACCTGACCCTGTCACTAGCCTTTCTACTGGCATCGCTTTCATTCATTTAGAATAGTGATCCAGAGATTTTCATCTAGAGGCCCCAAAGCCTTGTCATTTTACAACTTCTGATTAAGAGTAAACTGTCTTGGGGGCGCCTGGGTGGCACAGCGGTTAAGCGTCTGCCTTCGGCTCAGGGTGTGATCCCAGCGTTACGGGATCGAGCCCCACATCAGGCTCCCTCCGCTATGAGCCTGCTTCTTCCTCTCCCACTGCCCCTGCTTGTGTTCCCTGTCTCGCTGGCTGTCTCTATCTCTGTCAAATAAATAAATAAAATAAAAAAAAAAAAAGTAAACTGTCTTTGTCTTTGATTTAGTAAAATGCCCTAATACATTAGTTGAAAACAGGAATTAACCTTTTTCTGGAGAATATGTATTTGTTAAATAGGTTGTTTGGATGAGAAGCTGAGAGTTGCTAAATACAGATCTTCACATTCCACAGATTTTGTACTGCCTTCTTACTAATACAGTAATAATTGAGGGATGTTAGTAATGAGGTAGAGAAACATCCTTGTTATAAAGAATTGGCTGTCATGGTTTTGATAAAATTATGATTTCAGCTGTGTTTGTATTTAATATAAACCTTTGGTTATAATCATGCTTTTCAATTTTACCATTGTGTTTTCTTAAGTGTTTGTTTTGTAATACTTACAGGAAACGTGTCCCTGACCACCACCCCTGTTAAAGATTCCCATGTGCTGTTGAGCTCTCGACCAGTTAGTTCATAGCAAAGTTGTGTTTGAAAGACTTCGACCTCTTAAAGAAGACTGTGGAATCGAAGTTTATCTGTGGCTCTTATATCCTTAAGTTTGGACATTTAACTGACCTTCTGTTTTAACATGGGTCTAATTTATTTGCTGTTTCATTTTCCATAAAATTCTGTTGATTTAAAAGTTCATTTCTCATACTGTGCATCAAAATAAAAATTTGAACAATTGTTCTTATCTGTCTTAGTGATTTGTACTTTTTTTTTAATTTAATGGAAGCAAATGATTATACTCTCAGTATGGAGTTGTTCGGCTTAACTAATGATTGACCTTACATGTTTATGAAATAATGATCTTGTTAAGTCCAAGTCAGATGTGATAAACAAAGGTTAATCTCTTGGTTTGTAATCATATGTAACCTTTACTAGCTGTTTAATTTTGTTTAGTGAAAGTATCTTAAAGTTTAGTACTCATTTAATTTTGTGTAGTCTAAGTACTATCTCTTACATAAGACAAAATGCTCGTGGTTTCTGTTCAAGTTTTAGAGTCCTGTTTTAAAAGTTGTTTGGTGTGCTTCTTTTCAAGCGCCCTTGATGCTTTAACAGGTAATACCTTCTTGAAGATGGATGTGGTTAGATATAGGCATTGTTGGTTGTTAGGATTTTTTGGTTTTGGCGAATGGATTTGAGAAAGAGTAGAAATAGGGATAGATATGTACTGAGTTAATGGTTTAAAGGTGTATTTAGATTTGGAGGTTATTAATGCATCATTGTATAAAAGAATGCCCAAGTAATGAGAGAAAGCCTAGCAGTAGGTTGAGTTTTTGCAGGGTATCTCTGATACCTTAATGGAGAAACATTTTATTTCCATAGAGGAGCAAAAGGGTTTTCAAAGAAATGCTGATAAAACAACCTGTTTTCTTGTGTTTGTTCTAAAGTAGGCCCCGCGTGGGGCTTGAACCCATGACCCTGAGATCAAGAGTCACGTGGCTCTACCAACTGAGCTGGCCAGGCACCCCCAAACTGTTTTGTTTTTGTCTAAAAAATTGGTCTCAATATTTTAATAATATTATTAATAGAAGCTATTAAAACTGGGAAAACTTGTGGTTTTTTGTGGTCCTAGTGTATGTCCTCCCAACATTCACATAAAGGAGAAACTTTTCCTGAGATTATCAAAGACAATTGTACTGATTTTTTTCTAAGTGCTTTATCACATCATAACATCAGTTTTCACCTGGAACAGGTTTCAGTAGAAGTGGGTTTTAAACATCTGTCCTTAGAGTACTAGATAGCCTAGAGTAAGATCTTAAAAGGATCCTTGGGCATGTTTTCTCCAGAGGTCTTGAAAAGACTACACCTGTAAGTATTAATCTAGAAAGAGGTAGAAACATGGGAGCTTCATTGTTATATCCAAGAATACACCCATTCCTCTTTTCCTCTTTGAATTCATATCCTTTGAAGCCCTTACATTGTTGTCATGAACCTAGACTATCTCAGGTTCACGAATTTTAATATCTTTTCAGTCAGAACTTAAATACCAACCTAGGCCCCACTATTCCTGTAACAGTTTTGGGATGGAGTTTCTTGTAACTCAGAAACAGTAAATGTGGAAGCAACGAGTTTTTCACAAAACTTTTGTGACATGTAAAGAGAGATTTGGAATGTATGTTAATAGTAACCACATGAAAAGTTGTCAAAGTGCTTAGGATTTTTAAATCTATTCTAGGTAGCCTTCAGTTTTTCTTTGAAGGATACTACGTATACTCTTTATTCTCCTTTTACTGTCCTCAAGCCAGGATCCATTCTTTGCCTGCTTGGAGGCCACGGGCCCACTTTCCTTGCTGATTGCCTCGCAACTTCCTGTGGTTTAACTCAGGAGGCACCGGCAGGATATGGGGATAGGGAACTGGTATTTTCTTCCTGCTTTTGCTCTTTGTCTCTGGAAATGGCTGCATCCCTGTGAGACCTATCACTACAGTTTCGCTGGTAACCCTTTCTTCATGCCTTTTCGCTCTTACTAGATTAGGGTAACATTGCTGTTCCCTGTTCATCCAACCTCATGGGTGGTGACTGCTGCTCTTAACACTCCTACCTGGTTGTCTCAGTACTATCTGGATCCTCCCCCACCCCCGGTCTTGTCTAGTAGTAGTTCCTTGGGATTCTCACTCCCTCTGCCCCTCCCACCCGATGCCTGCGCACACGTGCTCGAGTGCTTGCTCACTCTCTCAAATCTTTAAAAAAAGATTTTTCTCTGATGCATAACTTTTTGGGTTTCAAGGCTTTTAAAATTATGAGTAAAAAAAGTTACATTGGGTGCTTCGTTTCTGCCTTTTTAACCTTCTATAATTATGTCAGAATTTCAAGAAAACATCAGAGGGTTATGGAAATGTTAATATGCATTGACATGGTTACTTTATAAAATTGATTGAAATCCTATAGCGAAAACTTTCAGGTAGCAAAATCAGTGGTGAACCCTTAACCGTATTGTTTGAGAAATGTTTGTTCTATATTATTTTAAAAGAAAACCACTTGACTAGTGTCAGATGTTTATAATTTGACATTTGATTCAGACCAGTTAGCTCATTAGATGAGAACCCTGTACAGGTCAATTGGTGTCACTCTGTTTTATGGTGTAACCTACAGCAGTATTAGAAAAGGTGGGCCCATTAATCTTGGGAGGAGGAAAACATGGTCAAAAGAAAAAGATCCATCTCTGAGGCTGGCTGTAGGTGCAGCTCGGAAGGCAGTTGGCATCATGTTTCTAGCATCGACTAAGTATAGTTTTGTTTCAGTCAGACGAGAAAATAAACTAGAAATTCTAGCTGTGTAATGGAAATCTAGACTGGTTACTGAAGGAATTAAATATTTGACAGCCTATTAATTGAATGATTAAAGGGATCTGTTGGCAGTCAAATCAGTGGGTTGCAGATATTCTACAGACTGGAAGGTAGCAATAGAAGAGTACTGTGATAAGAAACTTTCTTCCTCTGGTTTAGTAAGAAGTATTTATAGTAGGAGAACACATGAAAATAGTCTGCTGTGCATTGTCATTTTATTTTTTTTTTATTTTTTATTTTTTTTAAAGATTTTATTTATTTATTTGACAGAGATAGAGACAGCCAGTGAGAGGGAACACAAGCAGGGGGAGTGGGAGAGGAAGAAGCAGGCTCATAGCAGAGGAGCCTGATGTGGGGCTCGATCCCATAACGCCGGGATCACGCCCTGAGCCGAAGGCAGACGCTTTAACCGCTGTGCCACCCAGGCGCCCCTGTGCGTTGTCATTTTAGAACCAAACTTTGCTGGGTAAAGATAGTTTTAGGACAAAAGTAACTTTAAAAGCTGAACACATGAAAGTTTTAAGATGATACTTTTCGTGTCCTTGCTGGAAAGGTTCAAGAACATAAAGGACCCTATTAAATCACCCACTGACAGCAGTGTCTTTAAGGTTGATGTATTTGTGGGAAGAAGAAAAGGTCACAATTTACATTTGAAACAACAGCCAAAATACATAAGCTATACACTGACCGTCAAAAGACTCTATCTACAAAAATTAAATCCGTACAAAGGCTGAGAAGCTATGGCTAGAGGCAGAAGCATCCTATGTATACCACATCCTGCAACTCAGATTTTCAGATGCTTGTTTCAAGTAAACATTTCACCTATTAGCTTTATCCTAATATGGTTCTGCAAATGTGGTTTCCTTCAATGGAAGGGGATTCAGTTCAGCTCCGCTCCGTTAATGTGAATACACAGAGGGGCTCTGCTCTACAGAGGCAGGCAGGATTACAACTAGGCTTGATTTTAATAAGGCCACATTGCCAACAAGAGCTTCTACTTTCTAGATGACTTCTAGCATTGGAGTAACAGCAGTTGAGAGCAGACCTTGGTCAAACCCTTTAGGGAAAACCAGCTAAGTTAGCGTGAACCTCTGTCAAGTGTACGGCGGCAGCTGGACTCCACCAGGAGGCATTGTCCATCAGAGGTCTTCTCAGCATTCGCTAAGCTGCAGGGAAGAAGCTTCATCTTGAGCCTTTCAACAGCACAGAGTCTGTGAGTCTGACTGACTAGGTGAAATGTCTGTTATAAATGACCCGAATTAGCATTTTTATATCACTTATGGTTATTCATAGTAACACAGTATATCCTGCGAAGGGCTGGAGCCAGGCCACCAGAACTCAGGTGAATTCTTTAATAAATACCTTATTAGGGGAGTTCATGAGCATCATGACCAGCCACTTGTGGAGAGTGGAGAAGGACAAATGTCCTAGCCCTTCTTGCTCTTCAGTGTTTCAAAATATCTGTTGGAGAAGCTGATTTTTCTGCCAGGGAAGTCCTCATTGCTACCCAGAGCACACAGCTTCGCTTTGGGGGAGGTATTGGCCAGAAATGTTTTCTTCTTGGTGTGATTGAGGCATTTCTTCTCACTACATCAGCCCCCGACTGGCAGAGGGCCCCACATGTCCCAGAGCAGTCCTTTGCACTCTAAAGGAGAGGCCTCCAGAAGATGCTGGAGTTGTGTCCTTGGCCTTGACTGACAAGCTCTTCAGGAGTTGGGAGGAAGAAGCAGAGATGGCAGGATAGGTCCCTCTCCGTCCTGGCTTTCCTCCTGGGTCAAAGCATAGCGTCTGGCTTTTCTGGGGTCGGGCTCTGGCGTCTCCTCTGCCCATCTTCCCACACGGCGCACACCTTTGGCCACCTTGGGTGCGTTCCTGCAAGGATTATGGTCATAGATGACCAGCTTCAGACCTGACAGGTGGGCCAGGCTGGGGAAGTACCGGATGCTGTTCCTGTCCACATCGATCACCTCCAGGAAGGGCATGTGCAGCAGCACAGCGGGGAAGTCAGTCAGCAGGTTGCCCGAGAGCCAGATGGTCCGCAGCTCCCGGAGGCGCTGGAGCTGGCCCGGCAGCAGACGCAGGGCATTGGAGCCGGCGTGCAGCGTCTTCAGGAGCCTCAGCTCGCACACCACATCCGGCAGCTGGGTGAGGCAGTTGGCCTCGACCCACAGGGTCCGGAGATTCTGGAGCAGGCTCAGCTCCCTGGGGAGGTCGCAAAGTTTGTTGTTACCCAGGTAGAGGATGCAGAGCTGTGTCAGCGTACACACCACCTGAGGCAGAGCCCTGAAGTTGTTGAAATCCAGGGCCAGGATCTGCAGCTTCTGGAGCTGCCCCAGCTCGGGAGGCAGGCTGTTGAGGTGGTTGTCACTCAGGTAGAGCTTGACCAGCTCCTGGAAGGAGCACACGTGCACGGGGAAGCGGCGGAGCTGGTTCCCACTCAGATCCACCATCTTGTCCGTCGGCATCTCCCGGAGGTCTCTGACCATGTAGCTCTGGCAGCAGTCGGCGGGCACGAAGGCCACCAGCGCCCTGATGGTGTTCCCCATGCAGAGGCCGGAGGCCCCGTGCGCCCCAGCCCGCTGAGCCGCCGACAGGGCGCACCGGGGGAGGGGGCTGCTGTGGACTGCCCGGAGGCCCCTTCTCTCCCATTATAACCTGGGACCGGCCTGACAAAAGCCAGTCACTTCAACAGGGAAAAGTGCTCACGATAGCAACTTGAGTGTCGGGTGACAGGCCCGCCGCATAGGGTCTGGGACGCCAGGTCTGATTTACATACTTGCTTTCAGTCACCTAAGCTCCAGTTGCCTTTATCTACATTTTTTAGTTTGCTTGTTTCAAGCTGAAAATAGCTTCACTGTTTTTTTCAAATGGTAAAACATTCAGGCATTATATAAATGTGTAACAAGAAAATAGTCCTCCTACCTAGGGATAAATACTATGAACATTTTAATGTATGTCCTTCAGCCTTTTTTGCCACAAGTAACCAATTTATTTTTAAAGATTTACTAATACTGTTTAGGAGTCTTTTATCGTAACGTATGGACATATTTTTGTGTTTGCAGGTATCTACACAATTATTTTAACCACCTGTATTCCATTATATGGAGGCATCATAAGTGTATACAGGTCTCTAATGTCGGGCACCTGGGTGGCTTACAGTCATCCTCCTACATGCGGTGTGAGCAGTTACCCATGAATCTCCCTAGGACATGTCCTTAGATGTGTTCTTGGGTCAAATATATGCATCTTTTAAAGGCTTTTCCTTGATAGTGTTCCTCCCCACCCCACCACATCTGAACCAGTGTACATATCTTCCCAGGTAATACTTTTCCTTAGTTTACAATTTGCCTTTGACAAAAGTCAAGTAGAAAAGCAGAAGAGAGAGAAGAGGAAAGCTGGCCTCCTGAGGTTTAAATAAATGATGTATTTCTCCAGTGTGTCTGTGACAGAGAGCAGCTAACTGCCAATCTAAGGTTTGTGCTTTTCCTCCAGTGTCCAGCCGTAGGAAGCAGCTGTCCGGCCAGGACCGGGCCTAGTACTGACCTCGGATAGAGTCTGATTCTGGCCAGTGGAATGTAGGCCGAAGTGATACACGTCTCTTCTAGGCCTGGCTCTTTTAAAACAAACCTTGCCTTCCTCCACACTCTCCCCATCTGCTTCCTGGATATCAACACCCAGGGTGACCTTAGAAGCCACCGTGTGGAAGTCACATGTTGAAGTTGGCAGGGCCGTGGTCATCCTGGATCCCTGAATCAGTGTTAGGATCAGCACACTTCCCCGCCTCCCTGCACACACATTCCCTACCACGAGTTGGATTTAGATAAATGAGAAATAAACCTCACTTTTGTTAAGCCATCCAGATCTGGGAGTGTATCTATTACATTATCTTAATGAATAGAGCATTTGTTAAAAAAATGAGGTAAGTCTACATATACTGATATGCAAAGATATTCAGGATGAATGAACTGGGAAGGGAGGCACGTTTCAGAAGTTTTTTAGAGCCCATCTGTGAAAAAATAGGCATATATTCTTGTGCATGCATAAAAAGATCACTGAGACATAGCAGCGATTATCTTTGGGGAATCTGTGTGAAGGTTTAGGGGTGATAGGAATCCTGACCTTTCCATCTTTCTTCAAGTACCCTCTTGTGCTGTCTGAATATTTTTTTCTTTTTTAAACTATAGACATATATTTTAAACCTATTCCAAAAGAGACAATGCATCAGCCTGCCTGCTATATGGATAGTGTGCCTGGGTTCAGGGGGAGGACTGGCATACTCTTTACCCTCCTCCAGTGCCATTACTGCTCAATTGCTCCTAAGAGCCTGAGAGAGCAGGAGAAGAGCCATTCCACGTGAATGGCTGTTCCAGAGTTTCGGGTGATGCAGCGTCACTACCCACCTTTCTTCTCAGTCACAGCTCAAGACTGGACGTCCTTGGATTGTCTACACTTTGAATGTCAGAGGCTGTTATCTTGAGCCTTCTCCTTGCTTTGTTGATTAGTACTATAATAACTAGCCTCTCAACAAGTACTGTGCTTTGCCTCTATATTTAGCCTGGCCACTGGTGACCACAGATGGTCATGAAGCCACTGCCCTGTTGCCCGTGGAAATAACAGGAACAATGACTGCTACCTGTTATTATTTGTAACTAATCTGCTAAATGCTAAGCACTGTGCCAGGTGCTTTCCCTCTACCATCTCTTCTCAGAACACCTGCTAGGTACATTTTTTTTTTTTTAAAGATAGAGTGTAGCAAGGGGGGAGGGGCAGAGGGAAAGAGAGAGAAGCAGACTCGCCGTTGAGTTCAGAGCCCGATGCAGAGCTCGATCCTAGGACCCTGAGATCATGACCTGAGCTGAAATCAAGAGCTGGACGCTCAACCGACCGAGCCACCCAGGCACTCCTCAGATAAATATTTTTTATCCCCAATTTCCAGATGAGAAAACTGAGGCTCCAAGAGGTTTCATAATAAAAGCAAATATTTATCGAGCATCCACTAAATTCTAGATGCAGGAATCCTGTGGCTAACAAGATAGCTAGGACTCTATCTCACAAAGTGTACAATTCCACCAGAGCGAGAGAGCGAGGGTGGTGGGTTCTCTTCCAGGAGTGAAGTTCCCACCAGCTGACAAACTGCCCTCACAGAACTTCCACTCGGCACTTTTTTTTTTTTTTAAGATTTTATTTATTTATTTGCACAAGCAGGAGGAGCGGCAGGCAGAGGGACAGGGAGAAGCAGGCTCCCTGCTGAGCAGGGAGCCCCATGCAGGGCTCAATCCCAGGACCCTGGGATCATGACCTGAGCTGAAGGCAGACACTTCACTGACTGAGCCACCCAGGTGCCCCTTCACTTGGCACTTTAATACCAGCCCCTAATACGAGCAGGTAGCTAAGGATAACCACACAGTTGAGAAAGTTCTTTTGTGTGAAAGATGGAGATGGAAATAAGCAGAATAAAAGAAATCAAAAAACAAAAACAATGGAGAGAGCAGAAGATTCTAACTAGCCATACTATAGTATTTTCAGACTTTGTTCTGCCGTCACTTTTCATGCCTTTGTATTGGGTTTAAAGTGAATAGAATGTCCCTTGAGAAGCACAGAGGGTTATGGATTAACCATGATTAGTGTATTGACCGGCCTCGGTGGTTGTCCCTGGCAAAGGGACAGCCTGCAGATTTGATTGCATTTCATAGGCCCACGGGATCTTTATCACAAAGCCACAGGAAAGACCACATCCTCTATGGCTACAGATGTCTTTGAATATATAAAATGCATCACATGACTCCTGTGACCCCCAAAGGGCTCTGTACTGGTTGATCTAAGGGGACAGGGGACAGGTAGGAGATATTCAGGGCTCAGTTCAGCCAAGAACTGCAATTGGTGAGAAGTCTCTGAAAAGGAGTGTCAGTACAGCGGCCTGAGTGTAAGAGAGCAGCGGTTTAAAGCAGGAGATGGGGAAGACAGGCCTGCTGCTGACAATGACTGGTTCCTGGGAGGTTTCCCAAGGGCTCCGAGCTCAAGCCCCCTCATGGCCTGATCTTGAAGCTTCAGGAGAGGAGCACTAATCACTTCATCTCTGCCCTTCATCTGCTTTTCTATTCACTCTGCCCTTACCAGCCCCCACCTACCCATTTCCCACCTGTTGGTCGCAAGGCCTCCTTGTGGCATCAAAGCCCCAACTCAAGTCTGGGGAGGGGCTTCTGATTCCCACAGAACAAAGCCCAGACTCCTCAGCGTGGCTTACAGGACCCTATGGGATCCAGCCCTGCCCATCTCTCTCCTGCCTGTTGGGAGCTTCCTTCCCCTCTGCTGCCTCCTGTGGCTCATCGAATGTTCCACCCGTCCCCGCATCAAGGGGGACACCACNTACCGTGCATGTCACGTTCCGACCCTTCAGACTGGGTTTCACTCCGTCTAGTGATTTTACACTGTGCTGACAGTACTTGCCTGTAAAACTTACTGATTGCCCATCTCCACGATGGGACTATAATCTCCACGAGGGCAGATCTGCGGGGATTGGCTTCCTGTTGCATCTATCTGTCTCCACCTCAGTGCCTGGCTCCTGGTGGGTCCTTAGCAAGCAGCAATAAATGAGCTGATGCCAACTGGCCGGTGAAGTAGGCCTTGATTTCATACGGAAAATTAGTTTTAAGTACTAAAGACAGCACTAAATATAGGAAAGAACACAGGTGTGATTTATTATGCCCATCAGTACTGCTGTAGATTTATTATGCCCATCGGTACCTTGTATAAAAAACCTTGAGTTTTACACACACACACACCTGATTGTACTTATAATGTGATATATAAATATATATAACGTTTTACATTATAAAAGTAATTGTTGGGGCGCCTGCATAGCACAGTCAGTTAAGCATCTGACTCTTGGTTTCGGCCCAGGTGGTGATCTCAGGGTGGTGAGATTGAGCCCCTGCTTTTTCCCTCTCCCTCTGCCCCCCCAAACTAAATAAATAAAATCTTTTAAAAAAAGGTAATTGTTTCATTGGGAAAAGGGGAGTTGTGGTGGATAGTGTCAGATAAAGAATGATAAACAATAATAAAGTTACTTTTCTGGCTGGTAAAGTTTTTTCCTTCCCTAAATAAAAACTACTTCTAAGGTCATAGTCCGGGGCACCTGGGTGGCTGTCAGTTAAGTGTCTGCCTTCGGCTCAGGTCATGATCTCCGGATCCTGGGATCAAGCCCTGTGTCAGGCTCCCTGCTCAGCTGGGAGTCTGCCCCTCTCTCTCTCCCTCTGCCTCTCCTCCCTGTTTGTTCTCTCTCTCTCAAATAAATAATAAAATCTTAAGCCCATAGTCCTAAAATCTATATATCTTGCGGTGCCTGGGTGGCTCAGTCAGTTAAGCGTCCGACTCGTGACTTTGGCTGAGGTCATGATCTCAGGGTTGTGAGATTGAACCCCCTTTTGGGTTTCACGATCAGCATGGAGTCTGCTCGAGATTCTCTCTCCCTCTCCCCCTGCTCACACTCTCTATATAAATCAAATCAAATCAAATCTGTGTATCTTGGAGTAAGTCCAAGGTTAGGCCTAGGAATAAAGGCTTCTCTTTTCTCATCACCCCCAGGCTACTAGGTCAAGGTCTTCTTACATATATATCACCCAGTGTTGTGGTAATTGTTATGGGAAATAGAGTGTCTTCCACACTTTTTATTACTAAGTAATACAAAGAACTAAGTCTCAGGGTCTTTGTACTAGAGTCTTTTCCCTTAGCCCTGAAATGTTCCCTTGAAGCAAAGGGGATGTGTGTGTGTGCACACGTGTGTGTGTACGCATGTGTGTACATGTGTGTTCATGTGTGTATGTGGCATTTGTGTGTAGTGTGTGCATGTATGCATACACATGTATTATGTATATTTGCATGTGTGCATGTGTGTGGTGTGTGCATGTGTGTGTGTGTGGTCATATGCACATGTATTTGTGTGTGTGGCGTGCATGTGTGTGGTACATATGCATGTGTACGGGTGTATGTGTGTGTGCGCAGATGCGCATGTATGCATGTGTTTCTGTGTGTGGCCCCTTGAAAATGTTTTCAGGCCAGCTCCTCAACCTCATGTCTCAGCTTAACGAGCATTTCCTCAAAGAGGGTCCCCCGACCACCCTATTTAAGTGAGACTGTTTCCGCTCTACAGTTTCCCTCCCTTTTAGCTCTTAGTTTGGGTTCGTTTTCTTTATTTCTTAGTTCTCTTGCTCTCCTGCAGGACTGCGAGGCCAGGGATGTGCCAGTTCTGGTCACTGCTGCACTCTTAGCACAGCGACAGCACCTCAGACAAAGTGGGCATTAATTTATCCCAAAAATAAGTGATGAGCCACAGACCAAATTCCCTGCCTTCCCGGAGCATCTGAATGAAGGAAGGGAGGATGTATTACTCTCCGTTTGATACGGGGAACTCAAATCCCTAGCAGCCAGTAACTTGACGATGTATGTTGAGTAAATAGATTTTCTCTACCATTGATTATCACGGAGGTAAAAGGGAGTGAGTTTTGAGAAAGACTCAGGATTTACCCAGAAGAGTTGACAAGACTGCACAGGGTTGGAAGAACCCGGGAAGGAGCTGACAGGTGCTTGGTAACCTGTAGGATACACGACGGTCTGGTACCTTCCGGAAGGCAGAGCTGGGGCGGAAGCCGAGAGGCTCCGCGGAGACCTCGGCGCGCGACCCCGGAAGGAGCCCGGCCCGCTCGGTGCGCAGGTGCGGCGGCGGGTTCCCACGGAGCTCCCGAGATGCTCGGTCAAGTTCCCGAGCTGCTCTCGGTGCGCAACTGCTGGAATCCGGTCCGTGGCCACTGCTGAGCTGAGGCAATTATTCTGAGAAAAGGAAGCTTCCCAAGTGAGCAGCGCGACGAAACACGAGCCCTGAAGGAGCTGCACCTCCTCACCGCGTCGAGGGCCCCGGCGCCAAGTGCCAGGAAGTGGGACAGGCAGCCGCTTCAGAGCTTGCAGGTGAGTGGAAGGACCCAGGTCAGGAACACGGGCCTTGAGGAGATTCTGCCTGGCAACCCTGTGGAGCCGGCCGTGAGGCGGACACCTCTTCTGAAGATGGCTTTCTTGAAGGCCGTCTTGGTGACCCTCCGCCCCCCACTGTATGGCGGGCAGGATTTGCTACTGGAACACAGATCAGGACCTTCTCTTTCACTGGAGTGTCTCATGCAGCCCTGTTAGTAAGTAGGTCCCCCAATTTGTCAGCCTTTGCCCGTGGCTCTTGTCTAGGGGGGATCGTGCCCTTCAAGAGACATGGGCAATTTCTGAAGACATTTGTGTTTGTCACCACTCAGAGTGCTCCTGGCGTCTGGTGGATGGAGGCCAGGGATCCGGCTCAACATTCTGCAATGCACAGGAGAGCCCCCACAACAAAGAATTGTCTGGCCCAAAATGTCACCGGTGTCGAGGTTGGACACTGTGGGCTATATCCTAATGCCAGCCAGCTCTCTCCAGGAAAAGCAGTGCTGTATTTGTAAAATGCGTGCAGTAGCTAGTATTTTATCATCTTGACTAGAATACATTTTTTTTTTCAGCCAGGGAAAGATTTTCTTTCAATTTAGTAAGATGGTATAGAAAGACCCACTGTATATACTTTCAAGAAATTCCTTGGCATTCTCCATATTCTTAGATCTTTCTGATGAGTAAAGGGTTGATAATGTGAAAGTAGCTTTGGAAATTGGAATTGCTTATAAACTTTATAAAGGACTCATGAATGCTCTTATAACTTGAGATTTTTTTTTCTTTCTTTTGTTTTTTGCAGAGTAGGGGTCAGGGGGTGGGTGGATCTTTAATGCATTTTCCAGTAGAAAAAATGCTATAAATGGTGGCATCCCAGGTTAATCTACAAGAATTGGCTTAATCCATAGAACAACAGAACAGTGATGATACAGTGGTTGCATTCTTACTGACTTCTGTGTATAAGATGTGGTTTCCGTGAGGAAATGGGATTCTGAGTTGCAGCTCAAGCATCAGGCCCGGTAGCCAGAGGGGCTTTCAGAGGATGGTTGATGCTACTGAATTCTGGGGCCACCTGGAGCTGGGCACATTGCTGCCTCCTGCGAACAGGATTCCATGAGCAAGGAAGAAAGGAGAGGTTAGGTGGGAAACCAGCAGTGCCTGCCATGGGCACGCCTCGCATGTGTGGGTTGGTAGTTTAGTTTGGTGGATCTGGGGTGGAATTGTAGTTCTAGCATTTCCTGCCTGGATGGCCTTGGAGAGGTCGCTGACTCTCTTTGAAGGTCTTTCTACATTTGTCAAATAGAGATGATAATAATGTCATGGTGAGGATTGAATACAGTAAATGCCCAGAATGTAGTAGAAGCTTAATACAATGTCAGCTTTCTCCTTCCCACTGTATACGTTCTCTCTTATCAATCAATACTTGCTTGGTGCGATGGAATGTCAATATTTGCCCAAGCTCCAGCCACATCATTAAAATTGCTGCTAACTTAGAACCTCCTAGGATGGATGGAGCAACCTCACAACTTTTGCAACCAGTGAGCTCTCAAAAACCTGGTGAGTAGTGGGCAGCCACTGAACCAGGGCAGTGAAGCTGATCTTGGAGACTCTGCTGTGCCTTTAGCTCATCAAGGTGTGAAGAGTTAAGGGAACATTGGCACAGCCAGAGGATGTGCCATCGTCTCTCCTTGACTGTCACCTGCCATCCCCCATACACTGCTGAGCTGACACCGGGATGGGACAGATTGAAACTGGGGATGGGCCTGATTGTCAGGATTTTTTTGATCCAAGTGAAGTCCAGCAGGCATCATCTTGGAGAAGCAGGGACTCTGGAGGAGTATGGGAAAGACCACCAGCCACAAGTTTTTGCTGGGAGCTACCTGTGACATTTCCCTTAGGAAGTGTATTTACATGAGAGAATGACAGAAGAGCAGTTAATGTGATTTACAGGAGTAGATTCTGTGAGTAGACTGGGTGGGGGTCTGGGGACATTAGCTCTGAAGGGCCACAAACTAAACTGAAATCCCCAGAGGCCTAAGGCAAGCTACATTTTTCTCTTTTTCTCTTGTTGGAGAGTTTCTCCCATCTATGTTTTTGTTTTTGTTTTTATTTTTAAGATTGATTGATTTAATTGTAGAGAGAGGGAGAGAGACAGAGAGAGCATGAGCAGGAGAGGCAGAGGGAGAGAGAGAGAATCGGAAGTAGATTTCATGATGCTGACCTTGTTCTCATGACCCTGCGATCACAACCTGAGCCCAAACCAAGAATTGCACGCCTAACCTACTGCGCCACCCAAGCGCCCCTCTCCTATCTACTTTTGGAGGGAGGACTAGCATTCATTCAATATTGCCCGATCAAAGCTGTCTTTCAGATTGTTGGGCTCCATTCGAATCCTGCCCAGTCAGAGTCACATTGATGGGAGGAGAGGGTGCTATGGGAAAGGCCCCTATTTGGACTCCAGGCATCTGTGTTGGAATGTCTCTAATTGCTGTATGACTGTGGGCAAGTTGTTTAACTTCTTGCCCTCTCCTTTCCCTCATCTGGAGATAAGAGGGTTGGACCAGGTAGTCCGTAAAGTCCCATTAAGCTTGGCAGCAGAGACTTCGCACAGCATGACTTCAATGGCACCAAACACACTGTATCATTCAGCCAAGCAAATTCAGGTTCATTAGGGTGGGTAAGTGGGGTGGGGACTGTGCTTGAAAAAACGTTGATATTTTTGTTCTGGTTTAAATTCTTGGACACTAAGTAAAAATCGCAATGACCTTGACCCAGCCTTCCTTTTTTTGTCCCTTTTGCATATCTTTGCTGTTCCCTTCTCTGAGCCTCAGTTCACTTACCTGTAAAATTGGAGTAGTCACACTCACCACATGGGGTTGTCACAAGATAATGTGCTTAAAGTATCTTGTACACTAGAAGGCACTTGAAAAATGGTTGATATTATTATCCTTTTATTATTAGTGTTATGATTAGCTATTGGGCTGGGATTATTGCAGGGAGTCCTAATGGCCAGCCCTGGGGCTGTTTCTCTCAGTTCCTGGGCCCCAGCTGGCTTCCTGATTCGGTGTTGGGTAGATCCAAAGCCCACTGAGCCAATTCTATACCCCTTTGGTCCACTATACACTCCCCCAACTCCTCCCCCCATCATGGCGTATTAAAACAGAAATTAATCCTATGGTCTTCCATACAGATGTTGTGTTTCCATACAGCAAAAACAGCTTTGTATTGACCTTGAATGGTATTCTTTGACATGTTGGCAAGATGCTGTTGTTCAAATAGTCTTACAATGTCTAATGTCCCCCTTCCAGGGGCACAAAGCAGTATCACACCAGGTTCCCTCAGCAGGAGGAGGAGCGAGCATTTGATAAATCCTTTCATTAAATGCTTTGGATGGCGGTCCACAAACTTGCAGAAAATGAGCCCTAAGTCAGGCAAACCAGTGAAAGTGGCTTGATGGTCGTTGGCTGTACCTTGGGCAGAGCTGCCCTGCTCCTTTGTCAGAAGCACGGCCTTGGAATGAATGCCTTTCTCTAAAAATAGGGCAGTTGGATGTGTGGCTACACCAGCAGATAGTCTTGCCGGCAGCTTCCCGACGGGCCAGCTGATAAAACTTTCTCCTCCCCGTGCCCCAGATGACTCACAGCTGTTCTCCAGAGCAAAGAGCCCTGGGGATGCTGGCCTCGAGCCACATGTCAGGTGCTTTTCATCAACCACGACGTGTGAGGCAGGAGTCGGCGTAATCAGCTGGGAAGGCTTGCCAGCCCCCTAGAAAGGATTAAGGAAGTGTTGGCAGCCTGAGCTGGAAGCACATTCCAAAGCCCAGTGATCTTGTTTCACTTTACATGGACAGATTTTTTTTTTTTTTACTTCTATCAAAAATCGAATTTTTCTATCATCAGAAGTTGGGAGATAGTATAGTATGGTGGTCAAAGAGGTGCACTCTGGAGACAAACTTCCTGGGTTTGAAGCCTCGTTTTTTTTTCATTAGTAAACTTTATTTTTTTAAGAGCAGTTTTATGGTCATAGAAAAATTGAACAGAAAGTACAGAGAGTTCCTACATAACCCTGTCCCCACACAGGCACAACCTTGCCCACTATGGACATCCCACACGTGGTGGTACACTTGTTAAAATCAGTGAGCTCACACTGACACATCATTAGTACCTTTGCAAAGTCCAGAGTCTGACTGATTCACTCCAGGTGTTGTATATTCTATGGGTTTGGACAAATGTACAGTGACGCATCCACTATTGTAGCATCATGCAGAATAGTTTCACTGCCCTGAAAATCCTCTGTACTCTGCCTACTCATCTCTCCTTTTCCCCTAACAGGGGACCACTAATCTTTTTATTTATTTATTTATTTATTTATTTATTTATTTATTTATTTATTTTTTTTAGAGAGAGATTGTGTGCATGAGCACTGGGAGGGGCAGAGGGAGAGGAGAGAGAGAATCTCAAGCAGACCTCCCGCTGAGCACAGAGCCCAGCTCGGGGCTTGATCCCAGGACCCTGAGATCAGGACCTGAGCCGATATCAAGAGCTGGATGCTTAACTGACTGAATCACCCAGGCGCTCCAGGCAGCCACTAGTCTTTTTACTGTCTCCATAGTTTTGTCTTTTCCAGAGTGTCATATAGTTGGAATCATACTCTGTAGCCTATTCAGATTGGCTTCTCTCACCTAGTAGTATGCCCTTAAATTTCCTCTATGCCTTTTCATGGCTTGATTGCTTATTTCTCTTTAGTATCAACTAATATTCCAGTGTCTGGATGTATCTTAGTTTATCCATTCACCAATTAAAGGAAATCTTGGTTCCTTCCAAGTTTTTGTATTTGTTTTTTATTTTTGGCAATTATGAATAGAGTTTTCAACTTCTTTGTGTAAATTCCAAGGAGCATGATTGCTGGATCATATGGGAAGAGAATACTTAGTTTTGTCAAAAACTGCCCAACGGCCTTCCAAAGTGGCTATGCCGTTTTGCTTTCGCACCAGCAGTGAATGAGAACTCCTGTTGCTCCACATCCTTGACAGTATTTGGTATTGTCAGTGTTCTAGATTCTTGAAACTTTTGATCACCTGAGGCAAATCACTAAGACTTGGTTTCCTAGTTTGTGAAATCTGGAAAAGAGCACCTTTATTACTGGGTTGTTGTGAGGATGAAATAAAGCTACCCACATAAGGTGTGGAGGACAGGGCTGGGGTATGTAAACTCTCAATAAATATTAGCTGTGACTTTTGGATTAGGTCGGATTTCTGTTCTCAAAGCACTTGAGATGCTTGGGCACAGAATGATGTTTATGTTGGGGGTGGATTGCCTGTAACGAGAGTCAGCCCTGCGCTCTTTCCCACATTGAGGACTGCATGTTTGGTCTCATTCGAATGCTACTACACAGTACATACCCTCCTTGTTCTCCGTTTCCAGGTGGGGAAGTTACAGCCCAGAGAGCTTGAGCCGACTCAGCTAAAGTCACCCAGCTAAGAAGTAGAGTCAGACGAGACTTCAACATGAATTCATGGGACAACAAAGTCCAACACTTAGCCCTTTGTGACGCTGCCTCCCTCCCAACCTGGACTCCCTGCCAACCTGCCTGCACCTTTGGCTTGGAAATTTAGATTTATGGGGTCATAGTCTTTCCAGACCGTTCTCTGGTTAAGTCAGAAGTCAGGTCCACATGTGAGTCTTAATTGCATCCCAAACTTGACACATCAAAATGATGATGTTGAAGTTCAGGTTGACTGTTCTGCTCTTCCAAGGGCTCGGCCAGTCTCTAGTGTTGGCCCACGTTTCTGCATGCTTCCCCCACCTCTTCGTGTGGCCAGCTCCCACTCACCCTCAGGGCTTGGCTAACACATTATTTAATGCAGTGAGACTTGTGTGTTAGGTACCCCCTTTTGCTCTTTTAACACCCTGTCTTTTCCTCATCGTAGCTCTTGTCACCCTGTATTATACTGCTATGTCTGGCTCCCCTACTAGGCTGAGCGCCATGAGTGCAGAGATGCTAGTGGTCTTGCTCGGTGTTGTATGCCCCGCCCTCAGGACAGCACTGGGCACCTAAGGTGAGATTAGTGGGTATTGGTGGAATGAATGACTGAATGACTGGGCATAAGGGGCTGATGCTGGACTGCAACACTGGGTTTGGTGGTTCTTTTTCTAGGCCCAGTCTGGGACATCGACACTGACATCCCACCTCATGCATTCACCATGGTGTTTGACTTGGGATCACCCAACTTCTGGATCTCTTCTTCCTATTGTAACAGCAAGGCGTGCAGTGAGGAATGACATGGATAGGGGTGTTTTAACACTTAAGTAGACTTTTTGGCAGTAAAGCTCTTCTCCCCAACTCATTCACTCTGCGAGCCCAAATGGGCTTCATCCATTCTGTGGCCCCTTATGTTCTTGGGAGGAGGGGGTCCCAGAATAACCTTCCTGGGGTCTCAACTGGAGATAAATCAGTTAGTACGTGGTGGTTTGGCCATATTTATTAAAATGTAAACATATTGCTGTATCGGTTGGTAAAGAACTATTGCCCAGAGTCTTCTGAGGATTCTCCCAATGCACCAGCTTCTCTGGCCCCTCTCCCGAGACCCCTTACCTCCCCACAATCCAGGAAATAGGTGGTAATGCCTGGTATAACAGGAGGCTCCCACGACCCTGTTTCAGCTCCATGGCTGGTGTCATACTTCTTCAGTCTGAGTTTTTACATAATTTGAGAATTACGCCTGGTAGAGTCCTTCCTCTGTTCTTGGGAAGTGGTCCAGGGAAGAGGGGAGAAGGGAGGAGGAGCAGGAGAGGATTCAGGCAGTATGTCTATTTCCCTGGCATTTGTATAGAACTCAGAGGATCTGGGAATTTGGACATTCCAAATAAATGATGAGTGGTCTCCAGCTGCCTTCTGTGCAGACAGTTGCTCTCCATGTTCCTTCAGGAGCCGTCTATCTGGAGAAGGTTTCTAGAACAATAGCCACCATTCATTGAACTTTTACTATGTGCTTGGTACTCAGATAACGTCCACTGACCTCTCCTAACCACACTGTGGGGAATCTGAACAGTTACCCCGATTTTCCAGACGAGGAAACAGGTCTGAGAATCTCAGCAGCACTCAGGTCATGGAGCTGGGAAGTGGCAGAGTTGGGAGTCTGGCCAAAGATGTCATAGCTCTGCGGGGACAGCACTGGAGGGGAGTATCTTCATTCTAAGGTAGAGGCACAGAGGCTTCTGGTAAGGAAGAGCCACTTTCCAGGAAACAGTGCAGAAAAGTGAAACAGATTCACGGAGGGAGCTGCCACATGGCCACGTCCCTATGGCGGCCGGAGGGAAACGTGCCAAGAATCCCAGGCCCTGGAGACGGCTGCCTGGGGGCTCCCTCTGCTCAAAGCCTCGGTGCTAACCTCTGCTGGAAGTGTGCCAGGCAGCAGTCGCCAAAGCTCACCCTCGACACCGGCCCTGAGAGCAGTGTCCTTGGCTGACTGGTCTTGTGACCTGTCCTGAGGTTTCCCGGCCACATTCAGTCTCCATAGCAGCCCTGGCTCTCCAGGAAGTGCGCTTGGGCAGGCCGCGATATTATAGAACTCCTGGCAAGGAACTCTAGGTCAGATTCTTCCTGAAGGTCCAAGTAAATTACCTGTTGCTTTGACTAAAACGTGAAAATTTCATCTAAGAACAGTAAATTCTTGACAAAAAAAAGTCTTTAAGAATCTTCTTCAGTGAAGAATTTATACTAGGCCTTGATTTCAGTTATGAAAATAAAGATGGAAAGGAGGGGAAAAAAAGATTGAAAGGAAACATGTTGAAATACTAACAGTTGTTTCGATGTGGAACCATGTATTTTTTTTTAAAGATTTTATTTATTTATTCGACAGAGATAGAGACAGACAGCAAGAGAGGGAACACAAGCAGGGGGAGTGGGAGAGGAAGAAGCAGGCTCATAGCAGAGGAGCCTGATGTGGGGCTCGATCCCAGAATGCCGGGATCACGCCCTGGGCTGAAGGCAGACGCTTAACCGCTGTGCCACCCAGGCGCCCCCATGTATTTTTCTTTCCAGTTTTTCCAAAATAATGTGTTTACTTTTACAAGGAAAAAAATACATGTTTAAATTCCCCCTTTCCTTATGTCTGTCTTGAGGCATTTGAAGGGGATGACCAGGAGCAAACCAGCCAACCTCCTCTTTATGACTTTGAGAAAATCATCTAAGTGCCCTGATCAGTTTCCTCATTAGTAAAATGGGAAAACAGTAGAATAGTGGGCTTGGTAAGGTTAGGATGAGCATAAATGGGATTATCTGGGTAAAATTTTTATTACGAGTCTGGCTCATGGTAAATGCTCATGGTAAGTGGTGGTCATTATGATCACTAATTGGCTCCTGATGTTCTTAGTTGTTGTGACCAGCAGAGGGCACTCCCGACCCCGGGAGTCCACAGGACGCAGGACACCAGGTTTCCGCTCTCGTGCGCCTGTCCTAGGTAGATGGATGTGAGGAGATAGCGCACAAATGCCCTTGCCTTGCTTGCGGATCTCTGAGTTCCCAGCCACGTACTGAGATAGAAATTTGTGTTAGAGCTGGAAGTGGCTGACTTTCTCTAGCCGTAGAAGAAACTGATCATGCTGCTCTAAGAAATGCACATGTGATGGATGCCGATCTTTCCTGTGGGGTTCCCTTTGGCAAAGAGGCAAGCATTCCCCCTTCAGGACTGGAATCTCCAGAGGATAGTGGGGACAGAGAGCTGCAGTCAGTGAGTCTGGGGGTTCTATTATTTGGGTTGAGTGGGGTGCAGAGGAGAGGCTGATGTTCTACTGGTTACTGGCCCTAGGAGACCAAGTGGAAAGAGGGCCACACTCTCTGCGAGTTCTGACTCCACTATCTCTCTCCAGCCCTGACCACTCCTCTAATCTCAAGACTTGTCTGATATCCAGTTGTCCATTTGTTGTGTCTACTTGGATAGGGTTAAATATACCCCAAAATTCTTCCTGTCTACTAACAACCACCATCACCACCGACTGCTACAACAGAAACAAAACAAAAGTGAGCCTATACTCTCCAAATGTCATTCATTTACTAAACAAATATTTCTTGAGCATCCACCCAGTGCCAGACAGTGGTCTCACCTCTGGGGGAAGCGTTATGGTGGTGAGCAGAACAGGTGTGATTCCCCCCATTATGGGGCTATATGGATAGTAGCCAAATGTCTGTAACAAGGAAGCGGACCGTGCGGCTCCACTGTGCACTGGTGGGAAAAAAACACAAAAAATTGTGAGTATTATGCTTGCTTCTGGGTACACGTTTGAGTAGGGTCATTTTGAAATTATGACACACTTCAGTGGAGAGAGGGAGAGAAGGATGGGGAAGGGATCATGAAATGTAAAGATTATTTGGCAAGATTTGGTTTCAAGAAAAGTGTGTGTGTGTGTGTGTGCGCGCACGTGTGTGTGGGAGGCTTTCTATAGATGCAGCGTAATGGCATCCTTCAAATGTCTGCGTGTGGCCCTCATTGTGGAGAAGGATGGACAAATTAGGTATGAACCCAGAGGGCGAGTGGGATGGCTGCCAGAAGGCAGCTTTTGGCCCAATGTGGAGAGGGCCATCTACTGAGTGTGATGTTCCTGCACGTAGTGGGTCACCTTAGGAGGGGTGAATTGTCTTTCACCGGAAGGTTCCGGCTGGAAGAATCTTGGCAATGATACTGTAGAGAGAATTCCATCATGCAGTGGGGTGCTGAACTAGGCTACACCAAAATTTCCTTCCCACCCCGAGTTTCCAGGAACTGGCAGATCAGTGATATGGAGATCCAGTGTGGATGCATTTCTCTAACCAGCCTGGTGCCAGTGGGGTATCGGCAGCCTTTGGGGTCTGTTCCCCCAAGTGTCTTGCTGATGAAGGGACTCTATTCCATAATGTCCCATCCATTCAAGAAGAGAGGAGCAGTTGGATCTGAGGGGCCTGCAAGATATGGTGAAGGCTGAAGCTCCCCAGCTCTGCTCAGACCAGTGTGTCAGACTTTTTACTGGGGCAGCCTTTCCTTCTCTGTCCCCGTCCTGATCTACTTTCTCACTCTGACTAACGTCCCCAGGCACTGAGCACACACATCTGGAGGGGCTTGTGGAACCACCTCCTTGATCTCAGACAACACACTCATCTTTATTACATTGTTTTCCCTTCTGATAAGCCTCTTAGCTGCCAATGTCTTAGATTTTTCTCTTTGGTAAACAACCCATTTAGAAGAGATTTGAAATGTGAACCAAAGTTTTTAGAAACAAATTACGTGTGACTGGGCTGTCCTTAGTTCCAATCTGGTAATGCCCTTGGATCACAGGAGGGGGTGTTTGGCCTGCTGTTCAGAATAAGGAGACCACCTAAGGCACTGGGATTACTGAGTGGGCCTGGGGGATTATATGGGATACCCCTTCTCATTTTTGCCTTTTCCCCTTTTCTCCCACACCACCCGATACTTCCATTATTTTCTCCTTTATCATCTTAGACTGGGGACCCCCACCTCTAATAAGCCGCCTTCCCACCCGAAGCCCTTCCCTACTTTGGAATGCTTTCCTCTGGTTTCACACGTTCAAGGCCCTCCCTGGCAGTGGGACTGGGGTGAGGGTGGGGCTGACAGTGCCATCCAGGCAGGGTGTCCTGAGGCTGATGGGGGTGTCCTGCGCCCTGCGACCAGGACCTGGTTCCAGGAGGGACTTGCCTGGCCAGTGGATCACTGCTGGGGTGAGTGTAATTTCTTCTTCTGCTCCTGCTGCTTCTGCTCCTCCTCCTCCTCCTCCTCGTTCTTCTCTCCTTCTCCTTCTCTTCCTCCTCCTTCTCCTCCTCCTCCCTTCTTCTTCTTTTTTGGCATAAGATTGGGCCTCCAGAAGAGGCACTCTGATTTGGGGTGACTCAAATTGTTTATACAGAGAGGAGCTTCGCGCACCCTAGTCATGCCCCTTGTTACTCTCTAGTCCTGTCTGTGTCCCAAACTTCCTCTCCCAGAGGCAATTTCTAGTGCATCTGAGAAGCTTCAGCAGCCCTCAGGGATAAACATCAGGATGACCCTTGGTTTAGGTGAAGGAAACTGGAGGGTCTGACCCGGGGCTTCCCGAAGTTCGACATGCTGATATGCTGCCACCTGGAGGCAGGTCGGGGCTGCACTGTTGGAGAAACACCCCGGTATTGTCCCCCTCCTGGGCCTTTGCCTCTGCAAGTGGAGTTTGCTATATGCTTTTGCCAACTCACTTTAAGGCAGGACATTTAAGAAATTATGTAACTCGATCTTTGATTCAGGAAAGGAGTCCTTTTTATATCTTCAGGGAAAAAGTATTAAACATTCTCAAATCTTACTTTTACTCTAAAGTCAGGCCCACTTCATTAAATAATGGTAAAGACTGTTAACAATTATGGAGCCATAACTTTCCATCAGGTCCTCTGTTAATTGTTTTATATCCACTACTTCATCTGATTTTTAAAACAACACAGTGAGGAAGATACGGGAATTAACGCCATTTTATAGTTGCTGAAATAGAGGCCAGAGCAGGTCAGGCAACTTAACCTAGGTCGCACAGCTAGGAAGTGTCTGGGCCTGACTAGAACCTGTCCCCCAGCTCTTATTTACCATCTTATTTAATACCATGAGGATATAATAATGGCAACAAACATTTATTATGTGCTTACTGTATGACACGCAATGTACTAGGAGTTTTGTCTGTATTAATTCATTTAATACTAACAGTAACAGGCATTACGATGATCCCCATTTTATCTCTGAGGAAACCAAGTCACAGAAAGGTTAAGTAACTTTGCACGAGCAGCAGTGGATCCAGAATTCAAACCCACACCATCCACGTCCAAAAGTTCACATTCATACCGTTTATGTTCTCTTCTTGACAAAAGGTGATTAGGCCACATTCAAAATTGAGTTTTCTGAGTGGAACATGAAGTAAAAACAAGAGCTCCCTCCGCCCCCTGTGGCCCTGATGCCCTGGGCCCTTCCCTGGGGACTGGCAGAAGCATGCGTGTCCGCTGACACATACATGGGAAGGTGCGAGCCCTGGGTTGTGGGGGCTGGGCAGCTGGAGTGCCCACGTGACCCCATCTGCTCACTGGGTTCCCTGGTGGCCCTGAGGGTTGGGATTGCATACCAGCAGCTTGCAGGTTCTCCATGTCGCCGCCAACTCCAGACGGCTCTGGATCTTAGCAGCGTTGTTTATAGCAGAATTGAACTGCCTGTTTGGTGGGGTAACAACAGAGTGGGGTTTGCAAAAGCCATGCATGGGGGTGGCCTCAGGTAACAGAGGTGAGGCAGCTGCAGAGAACCTGGTGGCCGGACCCCAACCCCAAATGTTGATGGGACACAGGGAGAGGGTCCTTTCTACTCTGATGTTGGGCTTTTTACTCTTGCTCTCCATCTCCTCAGGGCCTCCCACAGGCTCTTTGAGTGTCCCTTGGAATATATTCTGAGGAAAGTGACTCTGGACTTGGTGTGAGCTGAACACAAAGCCAGTTCCTTATGGCTGTTAGAGGTTACTTCTCAGCCATCCCTTCCCCACACCAACAGGGTTTACCAACTAGGGCTTAGCTGTTTTTTTCTCCTACTAGTAAGTAAACCTGCCCTTTTCCTTATGGGGGGTGAACCTGGCTTTTAAAAATTACATATCCTTTTCTCTGCCCTCTCTGCGGAGCTGCCCCCTGTTAGTCCCTGTTCCATGCAGCTTGCTTAGGAGCTGACCTCAGACTGAGGTCGATGGCTGGAAATAGCAGGAGGGCTCCAGGCCACCTCAGCCCATGGCAAGAGACAGCCAGCTGGCCGGCTCCTATGAACAGTGGCTAGAGTTTCTCCTGTGGGAATGACACACAAATGACATGCTGTTCCTGGGTTGTTTGGATCTGACATCCGTGCAAGGCCTGCAGCCAATGGGGCCTGGTCAAGTGTGGCCGGCTAGTGCCAGAGTCCCTGCGTCTCAAATGATTTGCGCTGTCAGTGAGCCAGGGAGAACACCTCAACTGTACAGCTCACCCAGAGAAGCAGGTCAGAAAGAGGGGAGAATACAGGTTTATCACATGTGGGTAGCAGCTTGGGGCTGCTGGAGTTTAGAGTAATACATAGAGTAATGAGCCACCACCCTTAACTTTGCATCTTCTTATTCTTTCCCTTTTTGCACAGATTAGGGATCTCACAGTGGTTGAGGTCTCCATGGAGCTGTGGATGCTTTAGTAAAAGAGCTGCCAACTCAGGATACCCCCCAGGGCCAAATAGGCCACAATGGAGTGAAGAAGGCCCAGGCTGGGGCAGTGGGCAGTGGTGGAGACTGTGGTCAGTTGGAGAATCCTGGACAAACAAGAGCTGTAAGGAACTCAGATCCAGGCCACCGGCCACGAGTTTTCCTCTGCAGACCAAAGTCATATATCCAGCTCCGGCTCGGCCCAGGCAATCCAATTGTTTCAAGTACTTTTGCCCTTGCACTTTCCCTTTGTTGGGCTTCTGGGATGCCCCTGTATCAATCCTTGGGTAGTGAATATCTCCCAGCAAGCATACGCAGAGGCAAGACCCTAAATCCAGCACGTAATGAGAACATTGGTAGAGTGGAAATTACCACGGAGAATCTCTTAGGGAGGGACCACGGTGGGCACTTATTAGGATCTTTCTCGGGAACCCACGTGCCTGGATACTAAAAGTCACTGGAAGCGTTTCAGTGGAACAGCAGACACTGCTCGGCTTGTGTTTAGGAGCGAAACTGTGTGAGGATGTCTAGTGTTGTGCCTTCACACACAGGACTCGCTCTCCGCACACTGGAACTGAGCCGATGGGGTGGCATCCCCATCTTCTGTCTCCCACTCCCTCTGAGGCCTGTGTTCCCTGGGGAGGAGGGTAGACGTGAGGAGGTCCTTTTCTTTATATGTGTGTACTTGTGCTTCTCCTTCCTTGAATTCATCCAGATCACACGCATTTCCTAGGCTTCCCTCATTCTCCAGGATGTTCCATGTGCACTGAGAAGGAGTTAGTGGTCCTGCTCTGGATCCACAGACTTGTTTCACACACCCACCCCGGCTTTAACTAAAGACAAAGGACAGTCCTGTCTTATGCCCATGGGTTTAAATTGTTCCTGGTGCAGGAAGGGATTGTGAGGAGATCAGGTTTAGTTGTAAGAAAGGTGTTTATAGAGAAATTGGCTCTAGAGCTGGGCTCTCCCTCAGGGAAATGATATATTGGCCTCAGAGTTTATGTGCAGACCTGATTTTGAGCCCCAGCTCTGCCAGTTGTCAGCCCTGTGATGTAAGTATGCTATTTCATCTCCTTGAGCCTCAGTTTCCCTATGTGTAATATGGGCATAGAGACACCTCCCTGTTTATTAAGAGAATCAAATGGGATAGCACACGTATAGCACTTAGCATAATGCCTGAAGCGTGATAGGTATTCAGTCAGTCTTGGCCTCCCGGGGTCCCCACAGACTTTGGAGGCTATATCAACACAGCTGGCTGAGTAGTTATGGCCATCGACTGCTGATCTGTTGCGTTCTGAATACAGAAATTTCTATTCTCTCCTAGTTAATAGTTTTTTAGATGCAGTGTGGAGTAGTAGAATCAGCAATGAGCCTAGGAGACCTGGGCTGAAATCCAGGATTGAAATTTTAACAGTTGTGTTACTTTCAGCAAGTTGGTTAGCTTCTCTGTCTCCTTCCGTATAATGAGGGGCTAATAGTGCTTTTGGCAGATCGGCCGAAGTGAGGTGCGTTAAACACTTGGCACACCCCAAGTACCCGAGAGGTGTTGATTCTCCCTCCCCTCATCCCATGACCCTTTTTGTTTCTGCCATTTGTTTCTTTTTGCCACTCTCAATATTCATCATGTCTCTTCCTTCCTCCCGCATTCCTAGAATCTCCAGAAATGTTATTAGAACCTGCATTTGAGAGACCTTAAATCACTTAATCTAACCATTAATTTTAGAGTTGAGCAAAATGAAGTCCAGAGTGTTCAAGTAACTTGACTGAGACCACACAGCTAAGGTTATGGTCACATCTGATTGAGATTTCCAGGTCTCTTAACTTTGGATCTAGATTTAATGTGGATACAGTTTTCTTTCTCTTTCTCTCTAGCATTCATTCATCTAATATTTTTTGGAGACATGTCAGGCAGTGTCGTTAGCAAGGGGGATACCCTGGTTGAACAAGACAGTGATTGGAGCTTACACCCAATGGAAGGGGTATGGCTGCCTCCTAGGACATGTGGGAATACGCACAGTTTGCACTATACCCATGAGGATGGCACGGTCCCACCTGGCCTCTCCCAGCTAAACCTGGACCTTATTCCTTGGCAGAGTAGCAGGGGAGCACAGAGCCTCCGAATCGGGGCCAGGAGGAGCAAATGTAATGGTGAAGAGAAGGGAAGGTGTCATTCAGGAACTTGCCTGTGTTCCCACATTCCTTAGTGATGAATGTAATTGAGATTCATTTTTACTGGGGAAAAGTACGACTGATGGTTTGTTTGAAAGTACTTTCTAATCTTGAACAGTGCTTTTTCCTTTGGAGCTTGTGGGGTCCAGTGACCATGCGTCTGAATAACAAGTTTATTGTTAGTGTCAAAGATGCTGCCCATTTCAGAAAGCTTTGTTTCCTGAGGAATAAAGGGGAGAGGAGATTAGTTCTCATCTGAAACCATCTGCCACCTGTCCCAAGCACGGCAGCTGATTCCTCAGGACTGGGCTGTGGCCGTGAACACCCAGGATCCACCCATCTCCGAGCAAAGCCTGTTTCAGGAGGGTGAGGACAACGGTGGAAAGTGGAAAGCTCTAGACGGTCCCGGGCAGACCCACAGCTGGCCTCCCGCTGTAACACTCCCCCCCATCCCAGGGCTGAACAGCAGTGTGATTGTGGTCTCCGCCTCTGGGATTCCATCCTGCCTTCCTTTGACTGTCGCAGGATCCCGAGCTATCCTTGTAACACAGTCACTGTATCTTCTTCAGTGAGAGCTCCCTGCGTGCCAGGCTCAGCTCTTACAGGTCAGTCTCAGCCTGATGGAAGAGATGGCTTATTTCTAGCGGGTTTTTATGCAATCGAGTATACTAGGAGTTTACACCCTTCAGGCACCCAGGCAGGGCAAATCACTAGTCAAAATACAACAGGAGGGAATGCATTTTGGAAGCAGTTTGTATTTAGTAGAGAGGAGTTAGAGTTTTATGGAGTTATGACCCAGCTTTCTCTTTTCCCTTTCTACCCTGTCTTTCTCGTCTCTTAGATGCTACTTTCCATCATACCAGTGTATCTGCCTTTCAAGAAATACATGGAACTTATAGACTGCTCGCTTAGCAGGAGGCAATGGGGGGAAACTGCCTCAATCTATAGAGGAAAATAAAACTGGATACCTACGTACCACCGTAAGATCATAGGAAAATCTAGGAGAGTAGGAGAGCATCGTGACATAGGGGTGCAGAAGGATTTCTTATCCAAAACTGCAAAAACATAAAACAAAAAACCTTGATGAACTTGATTATGTTATAATTAAGGATTTCTAGTCAACAAATAACAGCACGGACACTTTTAATAAGCACTCGAAGCGTTGAAAAGATTGTTGCAATGTCCAAAACCAACAAGGGTCTACTATTATTCTAGAATATAAGGAACTCCTGAGAGTCAACAAGAAAAAGATAGAAACCCCATTAAATTAAAGGGCAAAGAATTTGAAAAGGCAATTCAGAAGAGAAGTCCCAAAAGAATTAAGAAGTATATAAAAGGACACTTAATGTCATTAGTAAATCAGGTAAATGTCATACAGTGATCAATAATACTTAATTGGCAGGTAAATGTCAATTAAACAACAATTAGGTGTCACTTTACACTTGTTAGACTGGAAAAATTCAAAACCTAGGTGGTGCCAAGAGGGGCCAGGAAGGGGGTGGTGGAGAAACCATGTGCTGTGCTTCTAGCTACAGTTCTGGAGCACGTCTGGCAGGAGGGACTCAGGTTAAGTATATCCAGACTCCTGGACCCTGCAGCGCTGCTCCAGGGTATGCACTCCATGGGGCCATAAAGGAAGCCTTTGAAGGAGCTTATCGTGGAAGGGATGGAGGCAATAGGGCAGTAGACAGGTGAGCTATAAGACATGTTAGAACATGCCAGAGTTAGAAGCAACAGATGAGAGGTACACAAGGGAGCTTGGGAGGACCTTAAAAACATTGTACTGAGGGAACAAACACACAAACAGATGAGACCTATAATATAAAAACATTTACATAAGTTAACCCTCACACCCAAATACAGGTTGTGTAAGAATGTTTACAAAGGGCTTTACATTAAAACAAAGTTCAGAGGGGAGCAGGATTGGGGATGAAAGGAAACAAACATACAAACTGGCTGAACTTAAGGAAAAGAGGGACAGATGATGCGGGAGGCAGAGGGTCCTAACTCCCACCTGCCCAGCTTCAGCTGAATGTCTGCCACTCAGCAGTTGCCTTATGTCTCACAAGTGACTGTGAATAAAAGTCCAGCTGGCGTTGTCATCCAAGACCACCAATTCTCTGATGTTATTCTGGGAGCGCTGGGAAATCCACGAGGTTGCTTGGCCTGAGGGGAGAAGGTAGACATCCTACCCACTGTAACAATTCTCTACTAAAAAACCCTTCTATACAAAATAAAATGCCAAATTATTTCTCTAGAAGATATGGTTTATTTGGTCCTCAGGGAGACATATATAAAGGCTGAAGCTGGACAAGGTAGCTCTCCGTTATCTAGTGGTGTATTGGCACAAGTTCTTATGTAATATTTGGTAGACTATACTGTCACCACTCTTTCTGTGAGCCACACTGTCAGGCTAGCAAAGGCATTTTGCCACTCTTCCTGGTAAGAGACATCTGAGGAATTCTCTACGGGTGAATCTCGGGGTTCGTTCCCACTTTTTCTGAATTTGACCTATCAGCTCCTTTAGTGTCGGGAAGAAGTGATGACTGGCTTGCAGCTGGTGCACTGAGTAGGTCAGCCAGTGACTGAGTTCATCTGCTCCTTCCTAGTCCTATTTCTTCTTCATCTCTCTTCATTAGTCTCCTTGATGGTTGTCTCATTTTAACCTTCCTATTGGCCTAAATCAGGGTTCCGAAGCTTCGTATTTGGGGCTGGATAGCTGTTGCGGAGGTCTGTCCTGTCCATTGTAGGATGCTTAGTTTAGCAGCAACCCTGGCTTCAACCCACTAGATGCCAGTAGTGCTCCCCAGTGTGACAACCCCAAACATCTCCAGACATTGCCAAATATCTCCTGGGGAAGAAATCACCTCCAGTGGAGAACCACCAGCCTGCACAGAGAAGCCGGGGGACACATCAGCATTTCGGTACACAATCTATTTTAGAAATGTTCTTATTTGTTTCAGGATACAAGATGCAGCATTCCCTTTGCTGACTCTGTTCGGTAAATGTTTAAAACCAGAAGCTCCAAGAAGATGGTTCCAGGTAATCCATTGGCCACATCCACCTGTGGCAAAAAGGTTTGGACCTATTTCCTGAATTAATTCAGAAACAAAACAACACAGCGCAAAAACGGAATCCTTGGTCAGAGTTAATTGAGTCGTTAGGGCAAATGTAGCTCTTGTGTGGCTGCTTTCCTGGGGAGGTGCTTCTGTTTCCTGTTTGCCTTGGCCACAGATTCACGCTCGGCAGAGGTGTGAAGGGCGGCTGGAAAGAGGTGACTGTTTGCTGGGGTCGCCTCTCTCCAGCTGTGCCAGTGGGTTGGAATCCTTCTCCTGGGTTTTCTAGGATTTGCAATAGGACAAGGCGGGCATTCTCAAATTGGTTCCTTTGACTCAGTGGCCATTTCAGTGGGAACGACTGTCCTAAAAATTAGGGTTCATAGAACTAAGAAAAACAGAGTGCATGTGAAGGGATTGGGGATCTCCGTGAGATAGTTGGGTAAGACGAAATAAGGAAAATCCTTGGTTATTACTGTTAATACTCCCTAGCACTTCGGAAAATGCTTGTTGTGGGTCATGTTCATGATGATTTGATGAGGGCAGGGCAGGTGGAATCAAATTCAAATTTGGCTCTTGCTTAGGAGTTTTTATAGTTGTGGTGCTTACTCAAAAATTACCTGATATAGAAGCAGGTTTAGGAAGATTAGATGCCCTAAGATGGTCCTTAAACTTCAAACCAGGGGTGCTAAATCCTCTCGAATTACAGTGGAAAGAACAGGAGCAATTAATTGTTTCAAGTCCCACATTTCAATTGGGTGGAGGAGGCACTCATCACCATGGTGATGAGGTCTGGGCTACGTATGGTGAGAAGTGAAGGAATGACAAGACACTAGAGAGAAGGAAGATGTGGGAGATGCTGGGAAGCATATGAAAGAAAAAAAATGAAGCAAAAGAGAAATAATAAGGTTTCTTGAATGAAAGAGATTAGAATCCTTGAGAATAGAGGGATCTTGACAAGCAAATGGCTAAAGTGGAAAGGGACAAGTCCTTCTTCCTGCAGAATCATGGGGGCATCAAGTCCAGCCCTACCCATCAACAAGACATTGCTGCCTGGGGCTCCCAGCCTTTTTGCATATCCCCCCTCAGCTCCTCACAAGGGCCAGTGAGATGGTGCAGAGAAGAGCACATTTCACAGGTGAGACTATGAGAGTCAGAAGGACGGGGGCTCGTTCAAGTTCATAAAGCTACAGGGGCAGAAGTCACATGACGGTTTTGTACTCCTCATTCTGTTACATCACATGGCCGCCTGGGCTCAGCAGATTCTCAGAGAGTAGATGTTATGATGAGAAAATTTTAGAAAAATGATTGAGGACTGAATCTATTTTTCTGGAGAAGAAGCGAGAGGGGGAAGATACTGAAAAAGAGTGTATGTGAGTCTTTAAACAAATGGACAATTTTACACTTTTCCATTCCGTTTAAAATGTGTTTTCTATGGCTTAGCTCAACCCAGCTGAAAGTGGATGGCTGGAGTGGCAGAGGCGGTGAGCCATGAAGTACATGGGACAATTAAAGAGGGGGGAGAATTCTTTGTTTTTTTGGGGGCCGGTCATCCCTGAATTCTTGGACAACAGAGAAAAAGTTCACAGCCCTTTACCTTCCATGACCTGTGGACAGGTGTCAGGCACAGCCAGCTCCAGAGGGCAGAGAAAGAAGGTGCCGGAGGGGGCTCAGCCTCGGTGCGCTCTCTGGCTGGAGGAGTGCCTCTAAAGCACAGCAGAGCCTGTTCTGGGAATGGACAAGCCAAGAAGACTAAGCCACCAGGCCAGGTGACCATTCATGCAGGGGGTAGAAGTTTCCAGAGCTCAGGAGAAAATGGGCTAGGCAGGCAATGAAATCAGGCACCAGAGAAGAAATCTTCCCTTCCCTTCCCTTCCCTTCCCTTCCCTTCCCTTCCCTTCCCTTCCCTTTCCTCTTCCCTTTCCTCTTCCCTTTCCTCTTCCCTTTCCTCTTCCTTTTCTTTTCTTTTCTTCCTTTGCAGCTTTGGTCCATGTTGGGTAAAAACTCATTTTAGAATAAACAGAGAATTTCTTCTTCTGATCTGGGCAATTACTAGCTTGAATTTATAGCTGAATTCAACCACATGGGCTCATTGAATGAGTCATTATTCAGCTTCCAGTGCAAGGAGGAAATGGGAGGCCACCTCAGAGTCTGATGAAATATTGAGGAAATTAAATAATTCTCTGGACAAAGGTGCATAAGGGATGGATGGAAGCAGAGATGAATGAACACTCTCCTAGTCCAGGAGAGTGGACTCCTAGAATCACACAGTCTGTTTGTGTATGATTTATCACCTTGGATTTATGAACAAAAATTGATTATATTTTGAAAGCAGCTAAGTGGAAACTTGTTTGAGGAATAGATAAAGCCAAAGAAAAGAGAATAGAGGGACTTAAGTTGAAACAGCCAAAAAAAAAAAATAGCATTAAGAGGCTGGGGGAGGGTTAGTGTTCCTGGCTCTTAGCTGCGTGATATCGGGGATTGATTGCATAGTCCATACTAATGCTTTGGGAATATCAGTCCCTTCTCAGGTGCTAACACTCTTGACCCACGTAGAGAACCATCAGTGTATAGTATTTCTTCCAATATTATTTCATTTTAGTCTTTTGAGAAAACCCGGTTAAATTAAATGTCACTGCTGTCATGCAGCTTGGGTGGCCCAGTTAGATGCAGTGTCTTGTAAAAATGTGCTAATTATAACATTGCATGTTGGGAGAAGTTGGGGAGGAGGAAGGGAAGGGCTCTGTCAGAAGAATGAAGAGGACCATGGCTGGGCTTAAAGGGGGAGCTATGCCCTCCTGTATGCATAAAAGACCAGGTAGGGGCACCTGGGCGGCTCAGTCAGTTGAGCGTCTTGTGAGCCTCATGAGTGGCTCAGGTTAGAGTCTCAGGGTTGTGGGATTGAGCCCCGCATTGGGCTCCATGCTGAGTTTGAAGTCTGCTTGAGATTCTCTCCCTCTCCCTCTGCGCCCCCATTCTCTCTCTCAAATAAATAAATAAATAAATAAAATCTTAAAAAAAAATACCAGGTAGACTCAGGGAGGACCCAGAGGGCCTTCCAAGGCTGGAGAAGTTCAGGCATGGCTTCCTTGGGTCATCCTCCAGAATTGTGGGCAAATTGTTGGCCAATTCAGGGCCTTACAGGTGGCATGACACAGTGAGGGAGTGCACAGATTAAGAAGGTGGGCTCTTGAGTCAGGCAAACCTGGGTTTGAATCCAAGCTCTACCACTTTCTGGCTATGTGATTTTAGTTACACTATTATGCTTTTCCAAAAGCTCTGTTTTCTTCGTCTTTAAAATGGAGAAAATAGTATATTGACTCATAGGATTCCTGTGAGGATTAGTGAGATTCCCTGTGAACTTTACACGCTGCTGCCTGGACCCTTGAGCACTCAATCAATGGTAGCAGTCAGGGTTACTTTATTTCTTAAGTCATATGTAGTCAAGCTTCATCATACGACAGAGATAGTGAGAGCAGCACTCCTAAGACATGGCCTTCTCCACACAAAGTCTGAGGCCCCAACCAACTGCCACCCCCAACAACTCCTTGGAGGGAGTTGGTCAACGTCCTGTCCCCATCGTGCCATCCTGGACCCCCTTAACCTCCCAGCTCCAATATCCTACCTCATGCCAAACAACCTGGCAGACACAGTAACTGGTCCCATGTTGTGACATGATTGGGATTTTTGCTTAAGAGCTTGAGTTAAACACACTCAAGCCTTGTTATTCTTTGGTTCCATAAGCATTTGGTTATGCAGGTTCCTTGTCCTCTTGGCTTCCAATTTCTCCAGTGTTCAAGACCAGGGGGTGGATACAGAAAGAATGGCAATGGCTGGCATCAGCCCTCACGCCCCTTCCACCGGGAGGCCCAAGTGTGTCAGGTTGGACTTGGCTGACATCTTCAATTGCCCTGTGGGAGGTGCTGCTAACGCCTCATAGTTTGGAAACCGTGGCGAAAAGTAAGCAGCAGGGTAGGCAAGAGAAAACAGTACAACCTGAAAGGTGGGACAGAGTAGAAGGGAAAGACAAAAGGATGGAGAATGAAAAGAAAACAAAGAAAAAGAAGTTGAAGGGAGATGGTGGTTGTGATGTTGGTGAAGCTTAAGAATCAAGAAGTGATAATAGTTCTAGAAAGTGGGAGTGAGACAGTTAGGAACCTTGAAGAGTCAGTATTAGGAAGGAGCTTTTGCGGCACTGTGCGACCCCTCTCCCTTCTCTTTATGATTGAGGAGCCAAAGAAAAGAGAAAAAGTGGGGAGGAGAGCGTCCTTTGTCTCCTGTAGGCGAAACGGGGGGACTATCGTCTACAAAGCCCTTTCCAAATCTAACATAATCTCTGAATTATAAGTCACATATATACTATTAAGATTCCTTGTTTGGTTAAGATAGGTCGCTGTGGTCTGTGTGACTTCCATGAAAGTCACCTTGTAATGGATGATGTGAATGTATTGATTTTCTCAGTTCTCAGAAACTCAGGATCATAATGCCCTTCAGTTTTAAGTAGCTTATACAGTATGGTGGCTTTTTAAAAAGTTGACCAGTCCCTAGGTATGTTCTGGAACTAATGCTGAACTTTTGGGAAAGTAAGAGCCTCAGCTAGAACCAGGTCGTTGACCTTTCTGGTCTTCCTTTGGCTGATTCCTCAGCTTGCTCATTGTTAAAATCTATGATATCTGTTTCCTTGGTGTCCAGGTTTTCCATTAAATACAGCATATCAGGAGAGGCTCGAGAGCCAGCCACAATGTTGATTCCACTGGTCTCTGAGGATGTTTCTGTGTCAAGTAAAAGAACAGGCTCAGGGCTCATGGGATGTGGACTCAGGCCTGCCGGGGAGGGGTGGTTGGACTCCAGGAACCCCGGGAGGCTCCACCTTTTCAGCAACTTGTCATCATTAGGGTCTTCCCCAGAGGCAAATGGGAGGATGTTTCTTTCATCTTTGGCCGAACTAGTCTGGGGACTGGGGTCCCTAGGAGGTGTCCCTTTCTCTGAGGGGAATGGAGTCAATCCCACGGGGACCTCTTGCTGTCCAGTCCTGCTTGGCTCTACCCCAGTAAACTCTGTGCTCTGGATGGAGGCACTGGAGCCATCTGACACGGGCACTGGTGCCTCGGCCGCTGTGATCAGTACCTCGGGGACCTGCGGCAATTTGGTGGGGGAGACCCTCACACTGGACTGTGGACTCAGGCTCTGCAAAGTGCTCGTCCGGCTGGTCTCCCTGATGGTGGACAGCTCTCCCAGGCTGGAGTACAGCTTACTGCTCCCCTCTGGGGAGCAGGGTTGCTTCTGGGTGGCTGAGGCACGGTGGGGGCTTCTCGAGGGCACATCCAGCAGATCCCTGGCTGGGCTGACATCACCGCTTGGGGGAAGGAACATGGAGCTGTCGCTGGCCTGCCTGCCGTAGCTTCTCCTCCGGGGGCTGGAGGGGTGCTCGTGGGCACTCAGGAACCTCTTGACTCTCCTAATCACGGAACGGCGGTGGCCATGCTTCTCATAACCCCACAGCCACTCCTCACCAGGGAAGTCGGACCCGGACAATCTGAAACACATAATGACACAATGCAGGCAGCGCAGCTTCGAGGCCCCGACTGTCTGGGTAGCATTTCAGAGTTAAGGACAGAGTTTGGTATTTTCACATTCCAGATTTTGAAATGGAGGGGATTTTAACTTGAGATAGTCTAGCAGAGGTTCTTGGAACTTTCGGTCACAGAACCTTTTTAAACTCTTAAAAATTACTGAATACCCTGAAGATATTTGTTTATGTGGATTATAGCTATTGCTATTTACTGTATTAGAAATAACCGAGGAATATAAAAAAAGAAAACCCACACATACAAGAATGTGCAAGCACACATTCCATTAAATGTTAAGTGATGACATCATCACAGAGCATGGAGCCTCTGGAAAATTCCACTGTACACTCAGGAAAGAATGAGACTGAAAAAGATAAATAACATTTTAGTGTTGTTACAAAAATAGTTTTGACCTTAAGGACTTGGGTCTTGGTGTCTTGGTTTTTGGGGATTCCCAGCGGTTCCCAAACCACACTTTGAAAATCACTAATCTAGAGATTTGGACGTTAAAAAAAAAAAAGATACAATGTGTGTTCCTTCCCCCTTATTACAGGTGGACTAAGGCCATGAACTAAGGATCCATAAAACGCCCCAAAACATGGAGCACAGATAAATTCAAGACCATGCAAAACACAATTGACATTCACATTTAAGAACCTCCCATGCATTAATTCACTTAATTATCACATTCATTGTGTGAACTGGTACTGTTATGATTCTCACTTTACAGATGAAGAAACTGAGGCCCAGAGAGATTCCTGAAGGCTGTGTAGCCAGTGGGGTTAGAACTCAGAAATCTGAGTCCAAAGCCTTTGTTCTTAATTTCTTTTGTATAAAGTCTGCTACATGGGTGTCAGGTGATAAAGCAGAGCTGGGGGTGGGAGGAGGTGCAGATTAATGAGTAAGACAGTCCTTGCCCACAGGTAATTTATTACCATCCCTGGTCTGCTCACCTAGGGTTAAGGAAGGAGAAATATGAACTCTGTGGAAAGAGCACATCCATCAAGGAGGGGTGGCTTGTGGCCTCGAAATGTGGCTGGGCTCCTCAGTGCTGAAGCTTGACTGATTTGATAATGTTGAATTTTCAACATTTGAGACATAAAATAAATAACCCTACCCTTTTGAATCATCTCCTTCAAGGCGGAAATAAAGTGGGTAATTGGGATGACAGTGAGGTCTCTGGGGTAGTAAGGCCTAGTCTGGCCTCAGAGTACATGGTGCGTGTATGGTCTTACTGAGGTTCGAAGAAGAGCTACTTAAACCTCACCCTTAAACTGCAAATGCTCACACGGGCTCTGGGAGCCACCATGCCCAGTCCGCCCAGGTCCAGGATTCGTGTGGACATCCGTGGGACAAGATGCCTACACAGTGCCAGGTGCACTTTCTGTGACCCAAAGAGGAAAGCTGGAACAGCACGATATTGATGTAAACTGAAAGGGCAAAGTGAGCAGCAAAAATGTCGTTCCTCCGTGTTTATGAATAAAAGATGGCTGATCGAGATGATTAACTGGGTAAATGTCCCTGGATGGTGTCCGATTACAACCTCGTGCTGTTATTCTAAAGCTCCAGCAGGGCCCTTGGCTACCAGATAGCCTCTGGCCAGCACCCCTGGCTGTGCATAGTCTGATTCTGTTACGCGGACTTGAGAAACGCAGACTCATGCCTCCGCAGCCTTGGCCGCCCTGCTTGGTGGATTTCATGAGGTCAGATCTGCAGTCACACTTCAGGACTGCACTTGGTTACAGAGGGTGCTGGAGGAGTGACAGTGCGGTCATTCGCTCAGATCGCCATGCTGTGAATCTCAGGTGGAACTGGCGATCCCCCTTTATAGGGTGAGCCTCTGTCCTCCATTTGGGATCTTGACTTTTTATTTGGGATTTGTCTTCCTTGACTACTTCTAAACCACACAACCCTGAAAGCACGATAACATCTTCCAGGAAACATGGTTGTACTATCAGCACTTCAAAACTTTGTAAATCCTAAGGATGCAATTTTCTAACTATGCACTGTTGTGATGGATGTGTATATTCGGCGGGGGCAAGAAGAATAAGCCCTATGTCACAAATTAGAGAAAAACAAACCAGTCGCGAAGAACAAACTTCACAAAGGGCAGTGCTCTTGCTCAATCAATACTGATTCACCAACGGACACCAGGCAGGGCTGCCAACGAGACCCCACTGTACCTTCCTGCCTCAGGAGACTGTGGTGTGGACACATGAGATTTATTCACTTACCCAACTCAATCTATTGAGCACAGGCTATGAATGAATCGGCTGTATAAGTACTGTATCCCATCATTTAAAAGAAGGGAGTAGGTTTGTATATAAATAGCTACATTTGGGGCCAAGTAAGTTTTCGAGCTGACATTTGACATCTAGTAGGAATCGAATGGGCAGAGAAGAGACAGAGTATTCCAAGTGGAAGAAGTGACTTGAGCAAATAACACAGGGGAAGCTCTAGGGTGTTTGTAAGGAATGGGAGATACTTGTGTTGTATCAAGCACAAAAGAGTGTCAGGCATACAGCTGAAAAGACAGCCTTGGATTGTGTTGAGGAGTCTCACATACTAGGTGAAGGGATTTGGACTTTACCGCAGAAGCAGTGGGCAGCTCTGGACTCCGCGAATGGAGAGCATAACTAGATCGTGTGCTGTTTTGTAGTAGTGTGCAAGCTGGAAAAGCTACATGGAAAGCAACATTGATGAATGTTGTCATCTAGAAATGCTTTGGATGAGAAACATACATGGGAACTTTCCATACTGTTAGTTAGAAGGACCCATTAGTGGGTCTTTGGAAGAACACTCAGTGGCCTGTGATTTGGGGGACTGATGTGGTGAAGGAGGCCCTCTGGGTGTTTATGCTATCAAAGAGCAGTAGTGAGACTCCCCTACATGATGAACCTAATGACCTTTCATCCAAATGTTTCCGTGAGCGAACGTTTCACTGCCAGCACGAGGTCCCCATCTCCTTTCTCCCAAAGTCATGGTTCCCAACATGATGGCAGAAATCATGGTCTAAGAACAAAATGGGTTAAAACTTAGAGTACACAGAATAGAAAACATTAAAGGTTTTTCATTTCCCAGTTGGGAGGTTTGGATGTACCTTTTAGGTCCTTTTAGACTTTCTTCTCCTCCTTATTTGGTTTTTAAAGTGTACCTTTAGTGAAGGGTTAGTACAATCCTGAGGCCCAAATATAGCACCACTTAAAATGCCTCAAAACAATGATAGCAGAAACATTATATTGCTTTACATTAGAGAAGGTCAGTTGAAAAAGGTCTTACGTTCTGGAATTCGCTTGGACTTAGATAGGCAGGTAATTAGAGCTAGGAGGACATTCATGGAAAGTGCCATGCAGCCATTAGTGTCCCGAAGATGGAATTTGAGAATTGCCTCTGTGGTGAGGAAAATGATTTATTTTGGGAGCTTGCAAAGCCAGGATTTCTGTTGCCTGGGCTGACTCTAACCAGCTGTGTGGCCTTAGGAGAGCGACTGAACCTTTCTGTGACTCAGTATCATACTCGATATACGAGGACAACAGTACTCTACCTGCCTCACAGGCTGTTTGGGAGTTCAAAAGGAGTAATAGATGTGGAAAAGCTTTGAGGAGTAGATGATATGAAAAGGACTCTGTCAGTGACTGGCAGGCTTTCAGAGGTGACTTCCAAGTCATCGTTGACTTCTCGCACCTGGTTGAAGGGTAGCGTCTGCCCGAAGGTTACTCCCTTTTCTCCCCCAAGAGTATATTTTAAAAGTGTCACTACATCTTGGAGCTGCCAACTGACAATGAACACCTTAGAAGGGAAAACTCTAGCAGTCATTTCATGGACGAGGGCACTGAATGGAGGGAGAGGAAGCATGGGGATGGGAGAAACTGCATTCTTCTGGAGAAGGACGATGGGGCTTATCAGGTGGTTTTCATACCACTTGCAGACATGGCCAAATCCTGTAGTAAACATGGATTGCACAGTGCAAATCATCAGTACAGAAGAATTGAGAATAAGGAAGGTTATGCCAACTGTAGGGCTCTTTTTGAAGGGACAGAGAAGGGGAGGTGGGGCACCAAGAATAGGTTACGTTAAGCCAGTCAGGCTAGTTGGTGCTAGCTGAGCCTAGGCGGGAGAGCATGCATTATTTCTACAGGTCACTGGCACCAGGATTGGATGTGTTCTTATTTCAATCTCAGCTGTTAAAAAAGACCAACAAACCACATTTTCAAAATATCTGTTGCGCACCGACAGCACCATCAGCCCCACAGTCTCCCTTGCCAGTGACACATATCTGAGGGCATGAGCAGCAGTGATTTAATTAAGGGCTCTCAAGAAGCTGCTTGAGCTGGTCAGAGCGCCGAAGAACACTTGTCACCTCCTGTTACCATAATAAGAGGCAGGGGACAGGACTGCTGGAGACGGCGGCGACTTTCAGAATTCTTGGGTTGTGTCTGATATGGCAAGACTGAAACAGTCCTGATGACTTGAGAGATTTAATGCATTTTTTTTTGGAACAAGGTTTTTACAAAGCAACCCCTTTCTCATGTAATGATAGGTAAACATAGAGCTTCAAAAGGCTGAAGGGTAAAAGTGGATGATGCTTGCCTTTTTTTCTCTGCGCCACTTTTTTTTTTTTAATCATCCCTCCAGGTTTATTGATATATAACTGACACAGAACATT
The DNA here is from genome assembly GCF_002007445.2 of Ailuropoda melanoleuca. NCBI lineage: Eukaryota > Metazoa > Chordata > Mammalia > Carnivora > Ursidae > Ailuropoda > Ailuropoda melanoleuca. The sequence goes on from NC_048232.1 coordinate 44,555,569, forward strand.
CTGAAGTTTAATGTGTACGATGTGATGATTTGATATACATGTGTATCGTGGAATGTTTGCCACAATAAGCTTAGCCAACATTGTCACCTCACATGGTTGCCGTTTTTTTTTTCTTGTTGTGCCACATTTAAAATGGTATTTTGACAACTTAAATTCAATGAATTTAGGTCAATTTAGCAGAATTTTAATGAGGAATTTAGGAAATTGATATTTAATAGGATGAGTTCTACTTCTCACATCAGATTTATTGTTTTCTAATTGCTGGTGTTACTCAAAGTCAGGCAGCTGCCTCTGAGGGAGCTGATAATTTGCCTGAAAATCTATCAGGGCAGCAGGAGCACGTGTGGAGGAGCATTTATTCATGGCAAGGCAAAATGCACTCTTCAAACCCATTGGAGGCGAAGGCTGTTATTTATAACCTTCTGCACTGCAGAATCTTGTCAAAGCAGTAGCCCAGGATTTATGAGATGGGAAAGGTAACCCTCATACTGAGCTGGGAGCTGTGGGGCCAAGCACTGCGAGGAAAACCCGGCCCAAGCACTGCGAGGAAAACCCAGCGGACAGAAAGTTGTATCCACCCAGCGCTCCTCCCAACTCCCTTGCTAGGGGACAGTTTCCAGAAGTGGAGCATCGTAGGTTTGCTTAGCCCAGAGAGGTGCACACAGAGCTGGTGACCCTCCAGCTACCTCTCTCTTGCCTCTCTGCTAGTTTGGACCAAGGACTATGGCACATCTGGTAAAAAACAGGCATAGCTAGCCTCATGCTACCACTCTGGTTATGCTCACTTGGCCTCTGCTGACTGACTCAAAAATAAATTGTGGTCCAAAGTGGGGGTTTACTTACAGCCCCCCACATTTCCACACTGTTGTATTCTATGAGAGTTTTGCTAGAAAAGGAAATTAAGTCATCTATACCTCTTATATCTTTTAGAAGGTGAAAACTGAGTGCCTTGGGTAAACCCATGTCGGCATATGAAAGAATCCCTGAGACAGTTCTAAAATTACAAACTTAATGCCATCTCCTTGGGAGGTTCCATCTCTCCTTCCTTTCTGGTCATTAAGTGAAAATCAATGTTCCAAGAATACATTTTTGTTGAAGTTAGTGATTCAGAAATTGAGATATTTTTGGTAGTTTATAACCAAGCATGCAATAGTATATATCAGACTATTTTTTTTGTAAAGCTAAAATATTTGAATATAGTTAGCTAAGAAAGGATTACTGACTAAAACATCCATCTAGAAGTATATTTAGCCATAATTTAATAAACTATTTGCTCGTTAAATGCATATTTTGGTATATTTCAGCTAGTATCACTAAAAATACTTCTGACTGTACTGTGCAACCCTAACGCTTTGTGCACGTTAAGTATATATGTATAATTGCAAAAAAGGAGTTGTATTATCTCTACATATTCTTAGAACCTTTGGAATAAAGATAGATAAGTAAAAGTCATTCTTTCCGGGTAAGTGGTTACAGTTTAACACTACCAAATAAATCTTAAATAAATCCCTCAGCTCCGAACTAGAAGGAACTCTTACAAACATTTGTATATTTCTCTTCTTTTCTAATGTCCTAAACTGACTTCATAGACCCATTCTCGCTCTAAACGTGAGGAAGTGGTGACATATTTGAATCCTGGCTGAAAGCCCAGTAAAGCAGTGTTCTTTAAATGGCGCTGCAGCCAGAGGTTCAAGGTTCCCAGGCTGAGAGCACCCGTCTACATCAGCAGGACAGTGAGAGCGAGCACAGTCCCACGTGTACACACTTGAGTGACCCATTTTGTAAGCAGCTACAGCCCCTCTTCTCCAGCATTTGGAATCCTTCAGCTGTTATGGATAGATATTTCATCAGGGTTTTTCCAGCGCCTTTAAGGGATTCTTGGTGGTTTTGATTTTCAAGACAGGATTCAAGGGAGTTAGGAGACTTTGGGTCTTTTCATTTCCCTGTGTTCCATTCCTCAGAGACTTATAAATTTGCACTAATGGACAATCCCAGCTATTTAAAAAAGAATAAGGATTTTGGAGAGACTCATGGTGGTATAAGGTGAAAAGCATCCTACCTCTGGCTAGCTGTGGTAGGCTAGGCCTGGATCTTATTTTTTGTCTGTTTTAAAAAGAAGTTTATTTTCAGCAATGCTGGCATGAGTTTAAGCATTCTAGTGGTAAAGCTTGGTTTATTAGACATAAGTGTTTAGTAGTGCTCAAAGAAGAGCCTTTTGCATTTCAGGGCTTGGGCCGTGTTTTCTTTTCGTGTGTCTGATGGACAGCCGTTCATATGGCTGCTTGCGTATGTTCTCTTCGTCTTGGTTAACAGTGTCGCCATAGCAAAGACAATGACAAGATGCTTTAATTAAAACAGCAGATCACTGCCATGTATACTTTAAATATCTTATAATTTTATATGTCAACTATACTTCAATAAAGCTGAAATTAAAAACAAAAAAAACCCATTACTTGAAGTACACTATCATTTCTTGCTGCTTTTGCTTATATTGGCTTGGAGTTTACCCTGTGCTGAATCCCCTCATTCCTATCTGTGCTAGCTCCTAATTTATTCCTAAAGATGCACATTAGACTCCTCATCTTAAGGGGCTTTGTCTGATTCACTGGGCTGGGTGAGCATTCCTCTATTGTTGTGTTTACCACATTGTATTATAAACTGTCTCTTCATTATGTCTGTGAGCTTAAGAGGTATTTATTTTGTTTTGGTTTTGGTTTTTTGCCTCTGCCTAGCATTTGGTATAGAAGCTACCACATACCAGGCCCTGAAAGCATATTTTGCCTGGAATAATTGGATGAGTTCATTGCATATGTGAAGATACAAGGAAAAACATGATATTTTAAATTTGTACTTAAGATAAAAAATGGGGGGAAAACTTACTTTATTTCACTAATGTACATTTGGTAAATGTGTAGAAAATAGGGCAATATTTTGAACATGTTCCTGAATATAGAGAAGAGAGGAATTGTCTCTAAGGAATTTCCGTTTTATGTGGAAATGAGCAGTGTGCCTAGTGTGAATGAAATATGAAACAGAGTAATTTCTCAGGTTGCCCCTGGATAGTACTTTTGCTCAGTTATTGAAGGGCATCGCCTTGATTTTTAGAATTTCTGGGTCATGGGAATTGTGATCATAAGCTTGAAGCATTGATATGAAAAAGATAAGGAAACTGGGAACATGTGTCCTCAATAGAATAAGAAAATAAAAAACGTACTCATCCAGGAAAGGATTTTATATGCACATCAAGCAGCAAACACTTGTCTGAAATGTTTGCATCCATACTATTTTGACACCTGGTCCTTATTCTAATGCAAAGGGCTCATTAGCTCAGTGGTCATCAATAAAATCATCTGTGCTACAATAATCCTTACTTTTACCTTCCCTTTTCCCTAAGCCTCAGTCAGATGGCTCTATTGATACTGACCTTGTATTTGGTGAGTGAACAATACAATGCTTAGGGAATTATCTTTTGTGATTTCAGAGGACACCTATTGCTTTTGTCAGCCTAGCAAACAATTCACCCTTTCCTGGTAATACCACCCTAATTTTCTTAAGACGTTAGGTGGTCCGTATGGTTGGTTGGGGCTGACCACACCCCTTGGTCGAAAGATGGGCACATGAACAAGCCTTGGCTCATTAAAACATCATGTCTTCTTGTTGATAGTAATTGGTTCCAGAATGGGCATGTTAGCCAAGCCCAGCCAATTAATTTGGTACTTTAGTTGTAAGAGTTGGAGAAGAGAGATACTCCTTCCGTAGGATTTGCTCAGAAGATAGGTCATAGGCCTAAAGCTTCTGGCTGCCATCTTGCCATTTTGCCGTCAGGAGGGGAGAGCCTGCCTGAAACCTGAGCCAGTGGAGAGAAAAGTGGGAACAGAAAGACAGGGCAGTAGTGAGTCCTGGTGACATTCTTTGAGCCTCTGGAGCCAGCTACACTCAAAGTGAGGCTAGTCTCTAGATGTGACCCAAGAAACACCTTTTTGCTTATGTTAGCTGGAGTTGGTTTTCCATCACAGGCAACCAGAAACAACTTGTCTTAATACAGTCCTGGAAGGAATCAGCAGTGATGGATCAAAAGGGCAGTTCTTCGAATTCTCCAAAAGCCTGCATTCTTGTAGCAACTTTTCCTGGTTGTGAGGCTCCCCTTGAATGGTCCTCATTCATACAGAAAATTAAGATCAAGTGAGCTTTTGCCTAATTTTTCTTTGATCAATTGGTTCTAGAGGAGTCCAGTTAAATGCCTCCCCTGACAGACTCTGGCCTTTGCTTGTGCCTGTTCCCATCATGCTAGCGAACAGCCCATCTTAATTACAGGAATTCTCTTTGACAGCTAAAAACCTTGCTGCATACTTAAACATCATATCTCCTAGTTTTCTCTGAAGCATTTTATTTTCTGTCCTTAATTTCCCAGAACTAGCTTAATACATATAATAGCTTAGACTTGTTTAATCTTTCTATACCTCACTTTGACATCCACAAGTGAGAGATTTACACAAGTCGATACTGTCAATGCTCTATGATTATATCTAGACTGTTTTTATGTTTACAATCTCATTTGATCTTCTCAATAATTGTTTGGGGTACATATTTTCTTTGAGGTCTTGTAAATCCCTAATTCTGAGTTTCTATATTTAGAAATAGGAGAAATACTTTTTTTTTCCTTAATACTTTCGAAAGAACATGGACACTTCCATGAGAATGTAAAATTGTGATGATTAGGATGAATATGCAGATCAAGATAAAAATCTTAAGACCAAAAAAATATTATTTTAACCATCCTGCAAAAATAACTAAAGGAACAACAGCACGGGGTATTTGCCTGAGATAAAATATCGAGTTAGTTATAATCAGTTTTACCTGTCTATTTTGACATTTTTTATCTAGCTACCAAAACACTTAGGATTACATATGTGGCTTGCATCATGTTTCTATTGGGCAGTGTTACTCTAGGCACGAGAGGGTTGGCGAATGGAGCCCAACGATGCTAACAGTTTAAATAGCATCACCACAATGATTCCCTGGCCCTATCAAATGTGCTGGTTTCTCTTCTCTACAAATTTGATCTTCAGACACTTTGTATTAATCAGTGATGGGAATGAAGGGAAAGGTTAAAGCCTACTGAGTTTTCCAAAAACAAACTCACAGAAAAACATGTTACTTTTCAAAATTGAGAAGGTTTTCAAAAGCCATGAAATTGCCCCTGCAGAATGAATGACAAAATGCTGAGAAGCGTGAACAACAGTGAATGACTATTCGTGGATCCCGAGCAACCAGCTGGGAAGGGATGAGCGCCCCAGGCTGGAGGAAGCCCTGGCCAGGAGAGTCGGGGCTCAGCAGGCCTTCTAGAAGCAGAGGCAAGCCTACCCTGGAACATGCAACCTTCTCTAATGTGTGCTTTGAGGACAACAAGGCAAATCTCCCAGCTTGTAAATCATCTCCTTATTTGCCACAACTCCTGAAATTCGACTTTGTCATCTTTTCCTTTGGATCTTGAAAGGCTTTCAGCCTCAGAGGCTCCTTTGGAGGAGGAATGCCACCAACCATTATTTGTCAGGATGAAGAGACGTTTGGCCAAGGGTAAAGCCTTGTGGGAATAGGGTTGAAGCTAGATAGCCTGATGGTAGGGAAAGAGGGATGCTGAACACTGTGGGGGAGAGGAAAGAAGGGCCCAGGTGGCTACAACAGGACATGAACTCGCCTCACAAATCTGCTGAGAGCTGAGAGCCTCAAAGAATAGCAAACACAGTTTTGCCAAAGGTTATAAGAAAAATCCTGCAGAAGTTTTTGCCTTTTCTACAATTTTTTAGAGGGGTTCTTCTTATTTTTCTAAATTTGCCCACAGACTTCTCTTTAAGTTACTTGGAAACTGTGGCATCTGCTTTCAGCAAGTATACTTAAACTTCCCCCACATTCACACATTTCTCCAAAATCAAATACATTATCAGATTTAATAAAATTATTCAAAAGCTGTGCATGATTTACTTCAGGTCTCAGTCCATTTATTTAAAGCTAAGTACACAGGGACAGATTGTTATGTTAAAACCGCAGAACAGAGACTGACTTGTCTACTAAACATAGTTGAATCAAAATCATAGAGAAAACTTTTGATAAAACTTATCTCATTCTCTTAAGATTTGGTTGTCTCCACGTAGTCTAACACAGTGCCTGCGCATGTATATGCTTAATTAGTACTTGTTACAAATCCATTTAATTATGACAGTCAATTAAATGACTGTATAATTGAATAATTAAACTACTTTTCAAATTGGAAGGGAAAAAAGAGGATAGTTTCATAACAATTGGAAAAGTTTTCTGGGGTATAAAAACAAGGTAAAGTGCAAATTACTCCCAAATACACGCTCAGGTGTGTACACACGCACCACATTTAAACCAGAAACTAAAGTCTCTTTACTCTTGGGGCGCCTGGGTGGCACAGCGGTTAAGCGTCTGCCTTCAGCTCAGGGCGTGATCCCGGCGTTACGGGATCGAGCCACATCAGGCTCTTGCGCTATGAGCCCTGCTTCTTCCTCTCCCACTCTCCCTGCTTGTGTTCTCTCTCTCCCTGGCTGTCTCTATCTCTGTCGAATAAATAAATTCCCTTTACTCTAAAATTTTCTTGGGCATATTAATTATATCTGATAATTTGAACAGGCTACCCTCCTAAGATATTAATAATTGAGAGTTGTCATGAAAGTAAATTCAAGATCAGGGCATAAAAATATCAGAACAGTGCCCTAGTTATTTTCCAAATATTGATGATTTTAAAAAATGAACTTACCCCATTTCGACTGTTGACCCCAGAAATGAGGGTATGCAGTAGTCAGCAGCTGCCAGTGTATAAGGTGGTCGAGCAGCAGAATCATCCCAGTAAATGTCCTTCTTCATCTTAGGTAAGCTCATGTGCATTTCATCCACGGCTAAAAGAGAGACCTAAAATCATTGTTTTATTGTTAGAGTAATTTGGATGGGAGTTGTATAAAGAAAGAGAGTAAGTTCCAGTTGGTGGATGGGATTTTCAGGAGGATAGAACAGTCTGAAAGAGTAAATAGACAAATGTCTATTGCTCGTATTTGTTGTAACCAGGGCTGCCACACAGTTGTACATGTTGTTTACTGCACAAGAGCCCTTGGCAATGGGGGTTAAGTAGGGCTATAAAACTGCCCAGACTTGGTTTATCAAGCCACATGCCCAGAATGGAGCTAGCTACATTTTACCTGGAGGCAGGAGAGACACCTTTTTCTTCTTTGTTCAAAGTTACCATGTTGTCTAATGGCTATCCTGAGAGCAAACTCATAGTTCCAGATGTTACAGGAAGTTGAAGATTCTCAATATCCCATTCAGTGGATGCCATAAACATACTTGATGTCATTTCTTATGGACCCTATTTTTTTGTTTGTTTGTTTGGAAAAGTATATCAGCAAGTTTATACCACTTGGGGCTATGGTCTCTCTTCTTGACTTTGACACACTGATGCATGAATAAATTATTAATCTTCTGCAAATCCAATTTTTACAAAGAGTGAGTGGCCTAACCATTATGCTTCCTCTCTGATAGACTGACAGCGTGATTGCTGGAGGTGGTCACGGAGAGGATGTAACCTCTGTTGACCTGAGAGCTGAACCCAGACAATAAGAGGCCCCTCACCCCCACCCCTCCCCTGTCACTGGAATGTGCACTGTGCTTACTGTTCCCACAGTGGAGCCATTTCAAGGACACAGCCTTGACAGGAAAGTGTGGTTGAGACCATCTGGACTGAAAGCGTGGCTGAACCCAGTTAAGGCCTCTATATAAACTTTGAAGATTCTGGCAGGCGGGCATGGGGATTTACTTGCCTTGTGGCCACCCAAGCCAAGCCTGGTCTGTCAGTCCCCTTGCTTAGTCAACCTGCCACCTACCAATCTGGAGTGGCCTTTCTTCTCTCTCTGTTGGCCCTTCATGTTCAGGCCAGTTTGTGAACCAACAGTGATCTCTGGTGAAACATTTGAGCGTATTTAGGAGCTGAGTAAGAGCCTGAAGCAAGTAGACAAGTTGAAATTCTTTTCTCAGCCTGTGAGGAAGAGAATGGTCTGAGGAGAGTCCTGCCAGAGAGGAAAATTCTGTCATGCTGGTTCTTCATGAAAAACCTCTCTGGCATAATGCTTTGGGGTCAGGGTCCTGGGGTCCATTTGGTTTAGTTCAGGCAGATTTGAGACACAGGTCAGTGTGGCCCATGTGCCCAGTATCCAGCTGTGTGGAAATCTGACGGCAGGCTCCTACATCACAGGAATTTGGGAACTCACCTCACACCAGATCATGTCTGGTTGCCATTTTATCTCCTTGCTAACCTCACGTGGGTGGCAACAGAAAACAGATGAAAGAATGGATGAAAATATTACTCTGCAGTAAGATGGAAGAGGCTGTGGGAAGCTAATAAAGAAACTTACAAAGAAAATTGGCTTGAAATTCTACTTAAAAGGGACTAAACTTCCCAGCAATGGAGACCCAGGACCTGTGAGGTTCTGGAAGGACGTGAGACAACATACTGAAAAGCCAAACCTCTTTCGTCTGTGGCTAAAGTTCTGAAGTTCAGGGGCCTGCATTCAGAGTCTGTTCGGATTTGAAACATCACAAGTGATAAATTACTAATATTTGTACAGGAAAGAGAAGCTCCTCTAACCTGCAGATTTCTGTCAATGCACCAGTTGGTTTCAAAATCATCATCATCTTCTCCAAATGGGTTGATAAGCTGCTCAGCTACCTGCAGTTGAGAACGTAAGAGTAAGTCCATTATGATGTTTGTGAAGATTAAGAACTAAGACGGCTGACAGTGATGAAGCTGATGCCCTTTGCCACCTTCATAATATGAAGCCCAGAGGGGAGTGGGTCGTTCCACAGACACCAGTATTTATCCACAAGTGACACTCCACTCTCAGACCACGAATGAGGCACCTGCATGGGTTTGCTCTCCAGTGGATCTGCCTGTTCAGCTGGGGAAGGTGCAGGCCCTCCCCAGGAGAAGCTGTGTACAATTTAGAAGCCAAATAATTGATGTTCAGGTACAAATCAAGCCAGGAAGGAGCACTGACAAGACTCCAGGCACTGTGCTGGGCACCTGCAGGGCTACGTAGCCTGTGATCTTAAGGAATTTACGTAGCCCAGGTGATAAGACAAAATGTAAGCATGGGAAGAAAACAGCCAAGAAAGACTTAAAGCACAATTAAAATAACAAGGAGTTTTCACAATTATTGGACATAACAGCTAAATGAATGAGTCAGAGAGCTAGTGAGCCATAAAGCTGAAATTTGTCTCATTTTGTTTTACTCTAAAGGATTGGCTGTTACCTGGTATGTCAGCTTTCCCCCTGGGAAAAGTTTAGGTAGCTCCTTATCGCATTTTTTTCACATATTTTCTAATAGTTGATCAATATGAAATGATCTTATGTTTCAGAATTGAAGAGCCTTGATGAGAGATTTATATGACAAATATGACTCACCTATTTATTCTCCTTTTTAAATAATCCCTTTGAGGGGCGCCTGGGCAGCTCAGTTGGTTAAGCATCGACTCTTGGTTCCATCTCAGGTCATGATCTTGGGGTTGTGAGATAGAGCCCCACATGCGGCTCTGTGCTCAGTGTGAAGTCTGCTTGGGATTCTCTTTCCCTTTCCTTCTGCTCCTCCCCCCGCTCGAACTCTCTCTCTCTCCCTCAAATAAATAAATAAATCTTAAAAAAAAATCCCTTTGATTTTTATTATCTAGATGTGTGTGTGAGAGAGAGAGAAAGAGAGAGAAAGATTTTACATTGGGCGTAAATGAGAAAAACAAGTATATAAAATAAAGGCACCATTGATTAGCTGAGTTTCTATGTTCTCAGACTATTTGGTAGAAAATCTACCTACTTAATTTTTAGGATTTAAGTCTAACCACTAACCACTTAGAGCACCTCTTCTCAACCTTGGATGGAGCTCCTGGGGAGCTTTAAAGTAACTTGATGCCTGGGTCCCCCCTTCAGAGATTCTGATTTAAGGGGTGTGAGGTTGAGCTGAGCTATCAGTACTGAGTGAAGCTCCAGGAGATTTTAGTGCCTGGCTGGAGCTGAGAACCATCGGCTTGGAGAGGCACAACTCTTATCCTAAGGGACAAAACTGGGTAGGGCCTGTGCCCAGAATCAGCCAGCCTCACAGCAATATCCATGTCAGAGTCCTTTACTGCAACTTCCGGGGGGCTATCCACCTTTTCTTGCCCAGGGTTTTCCTTAAATGGGCCACTGGATAGGCCCTAAAAATATTTTTGTTACATTCAGAATTTCACTTTTAAGGACTCAATCCCTTATATAGTAATAGAGTCTACGTTTACCTACCCAAATGATACTTAAGTGTCTGAATTGATTATCTTACTTTCTTAGAAGCTCCATTTCCAGCAAATAACTGAGTAATATACTGTTTATAAGGTTAAGATAGGTTCTTTTAAACTTTGAAAAGATTTATAAATGTTAGGATGGGCAAGATAAAACAGCTGCTTAGAAATTGAGATATAATCCATTGGGTGGGAAAACACTTCTTTTAGGGTTGTCTATCTCTTAAAGGAGCTAAGATTGTGTTTTCAAGGGTGCCTGGGTGGCGCAGTCGTTAAGCGTCTGCCTTCGGCTCAGGGCGTGATCCCGGCGCTATGGGATCGAGCCCCACATTAGGCTCCTCCGCTATGAGCCTGCTTCTTCCTCTCCCACTCCCCCTACTTGTGTTCCCTCTCTCACTGGCTGTCTCTATCTCTGTCAAATAAATAAATAAAATCTTAAAAAAAAAAAGATTGTGTTTTCATATTTTGCCTTTAAAAGTATTTTATAAAGTAACAGAATGGTAATGTTTTAGAGAGCATTTCGGAAGGTAGGAACTGCTCATGGTTCCATACAGGCTGGGCAAACACCTCACATGAACATCAAGCGAAGAATGAAAAGCTCAGCACAACTCAGGGGACAGAACAATAAAAGACTAGAATGATCGAGCATTTGGGCCAGCCTGGTGATTTTCTGTTTATAAGACTAGAGTCTGCTTTTTTCTCTAATGGGAGACGAGAGCAATTCATTCGTTTCTCTTGCTCTTTCTCTCTCTTAAATGGGTAAAAATAATGAAGAATCACTGTCACCCGGCTGAAAATATTTTTGCCATTTATAAAGGACACACCTTTACTTCTTGAAATGCCAACATATTTATTTTTCCTGGTTGAGATTCAAACCAATGAAAATAAAGGCACTGGTGGGGAAACTTTTGCCACAGCCGGGAAGGCTGCCTCACTGCACGCAGCGTGTGGCTGGCTGGAAGGCCAAACATTGGACAATTCGATTTTATTCAAGTCATCTTCAAACTGTCATTAGATTTCAATTAACTTAATGGAGCCATTGCCTTTGTGTGTGTGCACTTCTCTTTTGGAAGTGCACAGAAGAGCTGGAAGACTCAGGCTATGGTGTTAATGCATGCGTCCATGGTGGGGGGTGGGGGTCAATTCTGCACTAATGGTGGGACAAGTCCTTCTCACAGCTCTGACCTGTTTTTAATTTCCTGGCAAAATGAATGTCGTCATAAATCCTGATATTTCTGGTTTTGATTCTGATGAATCATTTTCTGAGGCTCAGTTCTGGTTTTGAAAATGGGATGCAGTTAATGTGGGACAGCTAGTGGGATTTCAGAGAGTGACAGTTAACTACGGAGTCTAGCTGAACCAAGATAATAATACAATAGTAATGCTTAAGTCTGATACACAAGGCTTCTTATCTACTCCCTTTTACTCTGCCTAGTTGCCTATTGTGGCATAAAATTTCAAGGCAGTTACAGTTATTTCTTTAATTACATTACTATAATCCTGATGGGAGCACACAGAGACTTAAAAAATCAGTAGCCATAAAAGAGTATTCTTGTCATCTCTTCGCTTCAGATTGCTGTAATACGGTACTCACCACATCTCTTGAATCCCTGCTTTAAAAGTAATAACACCTCTGGGTAATTAAATATTAAATCTCCCTCTGAAGGGCTCATGAACGAGCAACTCATAAAGGACCGGTGTGCAGAGTGTAGAACATGACAGGGATTACAGAGCGGGTCTCAAGCACGGAGACTGTGGGCTACCTTGAGCCATCCTGCATAGAAGAAGAACTGGAGGAGAGTGAAGATTGGAATGTAAAGGTCTAAGTCATGCCCCGCGTAGCCTTTGGTGGGATCCAAAAACTGGCGTCCAATCAGGCAGGCAAAGAAGAAGGTGTAGACAGCCAGCGTGACAACCTGCAGTGGAGAGAAGCCTGAGTGAGAGCCCTGCGCCAGGCACCCGCGGCAAGGAGCAAGGAAAAACCACGTGCCAAATGTTTGATACCTGGGTGTAGACGAGCGGAATCCCAACCCAGTCATAGCCAAATAAGAGGCTGCACCAAGAGCGATATCTGTTCATTTCCTAAGCCAGAAACAGATAAAACACAGTTCACTAAAATGATGGGTGTGGTAATAAATATTTCCTGAGATTCATAATGTGGCCATGGCTTTTATGAATATGTTTGTAAAAGGATGAGGCTGACTTTGTAAGGCTGGTAATTGGTTCTGAAGGCGACTCCAAAACGAAAATTCTGAAAATGACAATCAGCATCATTCCACGATGCAAAAAGGATGACTACAGTTGGACATTTTAAAAAATATTAAATCAGGACTTTATAGAACCATCCCCTACTCTGTTGAATCCATAATTTCCAACATGTTTATTGGCCCAAAGTGGTTGTGGAAAGGTGGGGGTTAATATTTAAATAAGTCATTTCTATCCATTTGGTTAATTTCTGTGGAGGGCAGAATTTTTTTGTTGGTTTCCCTCTTTGAAAACATGCTTACTATAGATTTTAGAAAAAAAGAGGTACATCCTGCACCCCCTCCCCCAAATGAGGACTTTACAACACTTATATTGATAGAAAATATCTCTGTTTGGAGCAGGAAGGACTCGAATCCATTGAATGTTCCTTTATCATGCATAAGTTATTATATAAGGCTGGGAAGAAGAGTTTGTGTTAATTTGGGAGTTATTTTTATATCATTCATTCCTTTTGGCCTAATTCAGGCAGGAGATTTTCATGATAGATGTCTATCTAGCCCTTCCATTAATTTGTTTTTCAGATGAACTTGGGGTTATTTCATTTAATGAAAACATCATTTTGTTTCCTGGCATATCTGAAAAGTTGGCTTAACCTCAGGAAATTCCAGTTTGGGGGAACCGACTGGGCAGGTTTATTTTTACTCCAAATTTTATTCTAATATCCTGGAGCCAGGGATGGTAAATATGCCACGTGGGCACCAGGTCATTCAGAACTCATGGCAGCACAGAGCCTATTACAAAGCCTAATTCTGTTTATACAGTTTCTAAGCTACCACCACCAATCAATGTGACTTAAAACCTGTGTATATTCCTGTCCTGCATGTTGAGGGTTCTGAAACTAGCCCAGTCTTTCTGGTTCCTTTGGAACCAGAACAAAGCAGACTCGTCCTGGTCTGACCTGTTATATCCAAATCCCTGTTGGTCTCTGATTCGCATCTTATACTGATGGTTTGTGATGTACTTACAGTCATCAATGATTGCAGATCAACACTGTCTCTGATTCTACCTTCCTTTCGGGCTTTAGCTGCAAGATTTCCAAACCAGATGAATGGAACCCAGTATTTCAGATGAGGAGATTTGAGATGGTCAAACAATTTTCTTTCATCTGCTGTCATAAAACCTTTAGCACAAAATAAAAATAGCACAATTATGCAGAATTAGTTTAGCACTAATACATTACCATAAATATTTTCATGGTTACTACGTGAGCATACAATGGGGGGATATTAAAAATGCATAAAATGAAGGTTCTTGCCTCAAGTAGTTTATATTTGTATTAGACATAAGGAATGTGTATGTGTGAGTGCACACACACATGCGTGTCTGCATGCACACGCAAGCTATCTAACAATAATGTATAAGGCGAGGCATGTTGGTAATCCCTCGTAGAGATGGCCAGTAGGAAGTAAGTTGACATTAAATGTGGACTAGAACATCTGGGGAAGGTTTCCTCTTTAGGTTCTGGTTTGTTCATCTAAAATTGGGAGTAAGAATACTTAGAAATGTTAGGATTAAAAGAATAAAAGCCGTTAACATATAAAGCACGCTTTTCGTCCTGACCGCTCACTCCCTTCAGAGTCCTGATCAGCCAGGTCCCCTTCTGTGAAGCCTTCCTTGGTGCCTGTCTTCTCCCTCCCCTGGGATTTCTCCTCTTCGAAGCTCCCTGACAGTGCTCTCTGTTACCTTATATTACAGGAATGTCATACATAAAGATTTCTCCTGCCAAGACCCTTTGGAAGGGCAAAGAGCGTATGATCTTCATAGTGCCCAAAGCATATCTTAAAAGTATAATTTTTTAAATAATTTTTATTTTGTTATATTAGTCACCATACAGTACATCTCCAGTTTTTGATGCAACGTTCCATGATTCATTATTTGCGTATAACACCCCGTGAACCATGCAATATGTGCCCTCCTTAATACCCATCACCGGCCTATCCCAATCCCCCACCCCCTCCCCTCTGAAGCCCTCAGTTTGTTTCCCAGAGTCCACAGTCTCTCATGGTTCATTCCCCCTTCTGTTTACCCCCTTCTTTCTTAAAAGTATAATTTTTACAATCTTTATTTGTGTGTGTGCATGTCTATAAAACACAGTTTGCCTGAGCTTGCAGTGATCTCTCTAGCTTCAGTTTTCCTGGGTGTAAAAGAGAAATGATAATATCTACTTCCCAGGGATGTTGCAGAATTTCCTGAGATGATGAATCCATGTCAAGAGGTTAACATAACACTTAGCACATACTTAGCACTCAGTAAGTGCCGAGGCATAATACATTATGAAATTTTAGCTATCTACCCCACCCCCAACCTGCACACCAAGGAAAGAAGAGATTTGAATAAGAAGAGAGGAGAAACAAGGTAGCAGGTTTATTTAATAAACAAACACTTACTGAATATCTACTATGTATTATGCCGAGGCATAATACATTATGAAATTTTAGCTATCTACCCCACCCCCAACCTGCACACCAAGGAAAGAAGAGATTTGAATAAGAAGAGAGGAGAAACAAGGTAGCAGGTTTATTTAATAAACAAACACTTACTGAATATCTACTATGTATTATGCCGAGGCATAATACATTATGAAATTTTAGCTATCTACCCCACCCCCCAACCTGCACACCAAGGAAAGAAGAGATTTGAATAAGAAGAGAGGAGAAACAAGGTAGCAGGTTTATTTAATAAACAAACACTTACTGAATATCTGACTATGTACCAGGGTTTGTTCATACAAATATGTACTTTATTTTTTATTCATATATCTTTTGGGGGTAGTTAGGGGCAGAGGGAGAGGGAGAGAAAGAATCTCAAGCAGACTTCCCACTAAGCATGGAGCCCAGTGTAGGGCTGGATCCCACGACTGAGCCAACCAGGCGCCCCTAAAGTATGTACTTTAAAAGCTTGCAGTTTACACTTGACTTTTTTTTTTTTTTAATTTGATTGAGTCATTCAAATGGTACAGAATTCCAGAAGGGCCAAAAGAATATTAATAAGAAAAGTCAGTCTCATTTTCCCAGCCACACAGTTTCCATCTCTGAAGGAATCACTATGACCATTTTCTGTGTATCTTTCCAGAGAAATATCATACATGCTTAATTTTTAAGAACACAAATGGCTTTATACTACATACATATCTGTCATTTGTTTCTATTTTTTGGTTATATCTTGGAGATCTTTTTTTGTTAATATATACAGAGCAGCATCATTGTTTTTAATGGCTGCTTTCTAGTTAATCGTATTTACGAATCTGATTATTCCACTGTAAGTAATCCCCCTTCCTTACCATGGAGGCTGAGCTTTATTTCCGAGGTGTCAAAGGAGTCAAAGGAGAAGTGAGACGTGCTCATTTTGAGAGTTACTGATGCATAGAGCCTTGGAGAAACCTAGAGCTCGGTCAGTGTTTTTGAGAATAAGGGCCACCGATCATGGGTACCTGAGTGACTTGTGACATCTGTCACACATGGAGAGAGGGCTAGGCTCCACCCTCACCTACTAAATCAGATTCAAAAGGGCTGGAGTCTCAACCCAGGTCTGCACCTTAGAGTCTCACATGGGTACTTCTAGAAAATACGTTGGCCTTATCCCCAGAGATTCCGATTCATTTGGTCTAGACTGAGTCCGGGTGTCAGCATTCATTGAAATCTTCTCGAGTGATTTACGTGATTGGGTCCAGGCAGTCGCATGTGTACCAAGCTCTGCCGGAAATTCTGACACAAAGCAAGGTTTGAAAATTATTGCCCTGCCGAATGAAGATTCTATTTATTCAGTGTTGGAAGTAAACAGAGTATCAACTACAAGGCCAATATTTACCAACAGGAGACTCCTTTTAGATAATGCTCAGGTTATGTATATTAGCTTAGAAGGGTTCTGCCCGTGCCTGAGGAATCAGACTTTCTCTCGATGTCAGAACAACAAGCCTGATCATTCTCCTCTCGTTTCTCAGGGCATCTCAAAGTTGTCGTCTGATCCAAATACTCTGCTTTTTTTTTTTTTTTTCTTTTTAAAGACTTGCAGAGCATGATTGAACCTTGTTACAACAAGTTAATAAACTTGACCTGTCTTGGCTCTGTACTTAAAGATTTGTGGCAGTGGTTCATCCTTTCCCTGGAAGCCTATTCTCAGACATTTCATATCAATTGGCTAGTAGTTATATTCTTGGGATTTATACCGCAATTTTCAGAAATTACCCCATTTATGTACTGGCTGCAATCTGTGTCATTTGACCAAAGAATAACTTTACCTCTGCTTATTTTTTATTCAGGAGTATGGATCAATTTGTTCCTGCAAGTTCTTTCTTGTCTTCTTAGCAGAGTGAGGGTTTATTCAGTGCAGACACTAAAGCTAGAGTTAGCTTCTCCCCCAGGTAGCACACCCACCAACCGGAAGGGGACGTGCGAGCAAGGAAAGCTGGTGATTTTTAATTTTTCAGCCCTGAGGTACAGAGAGTCCTTTGCTAGGCTCCGTGGAAGATGGATGACAAACAGACAGTGATGCGTCCTCTGAGAGTGCCCAGGCTCGGTGGTATTTGCTGTTCCCCACAGGGTCACACGTCTCATCTAAAGTAACCCCGTCTTTGGAAATCAAGGCATTGGTTGATTACAAGGAAATCTATAAATTATTGATCAAATCAATTGAAAGAACTTTTGTTATGAAATGGAATGCTACCTTTATCAGTACCTCAGGCCACTGTAACCGGAGACCAATGATCTTTTTCAGAATCGGTCATTACCCTCATCTCTAGGACTGTGTGATCTGCAGGCACTGATCTGCCACAGTTTGGTAGCACTGTTGATTGGGCTGGTCCTCACATGACCCTGTGACCTTGACCTGTCAGTCTCCATGCCATGCTCCCTCGGGCCCTATCCACAACCCCGACATTGCTGTTTTATCTTGCTGTTAACATCTGCCCAGAGCTTCACTCCTCTCTCTTCCTTCTGGCTTTCTGGCCAGTTCAGCTCTACTCAGAAATTTTCATACTTATCCCAAGAAACCTTAATATTTCAAATCAGAGTAAAACACACACACACACACACACACACACACACACACTCACGTTTTTACTTGCAGCTTGGATTGTGATTTGATGGAGTAGGACCTCCTACTGTAAGGCAAAATGTTATTGCCCTCAAGCCAAAGGCCTAATTAAGTCCACTGATAAACAATATTGTAGTCTTTAAAGATTCTCATCTGCCGTACAGTTGGTCTATTTAGCCTCAGTTGAAGCTGAGGCAGATGTCTTTTGCTTTTAAAGCAGAGTGTGCAAATGAGACTCTATTAGCAGAGGAACTGAAAGCTTGGCATCTCAAAACTTGAAGGCAGAATGGGTTCATTGCCAGTTCTTTCTGAAAGAGAAAGTTGTACATTCGGCATCTGAGCCGCTCTCAGAGAGATGACTTTTTCAGGAAGATTGCAATGTGCCTGGCTCAATTTCATCTCTCTACTGTACTTTCAAAATGAACGATTCAACTACAGCTCTCATTTAAACTCAGTGGTAGAGGTTTAGAAATCCTGTCAACTAGAAAAATCAAAAGGAGGTAAGGGGGAGAGAGATGGCATCACATTGTGAAAGCTCTGTGCAGGGCAGTATATCAGACTTTTTTTTTTTTTTTTAAACCATGAACCACAGTAAGATGCATGGGGTTCCCAAACAATGATTGGTTCTTCCAGCTGGTGGGCTCTCTGATATTTTCTGATTGGTTCCGTTCTATTCTATTCCATTCCATTCCATTAAAAATGCTGGTTGAAGCCATTAAAATGACTTAAGATCCCAATAATGAGGTACAACCCACAGTTTGAAGAGCTTGAAATAGGATATGGTTGAGTAAAATCAGTTTCTAGGATAGCAATGCTGACAAGAGACAGAGAACCTTCTCTCTTTTCCTGATATGAGTAAAACATCTCTACTCAGCCATATCCCTGTCCTCCGGTAGCTCACTGCCTTCTACACACGACACACAGGAAATAACACCCCCCAAATCAGTGCTCTTAACCCTCACTTGTCCAGGTGGCCCAGAATTTCATTTGCCCTCAATGAATAGACCTGAGGTGATTTGCAGGTGAGGTTGGAAGAGTTAATAGATGTGCTCTATGCTCTGGTACAGTGCTTCCTAAATTCTTCTGCATGTTAGAATGGCCGGGGGGGGGTGCTTTTAAAATCCTGATGCCCAAGGTGTTTGATGTATCAAACACCTATCGAATCCCAATCTCTGGAGGTGGGAGCCAGACATCGGTATTTTTAAAAGATCCTTAGTGATTTCAACTTGCAACAAAATTTAGGAACGTCTACCCTAGTGCACAGAATTGCTATGCCATTTTAGCATCCTCGGCCCAGTTCAAACATCCTTTGTTGCTTCCGGGAGCTCGTCTGAAATGGGGGTTCTTGGGTGCTAAGCCCCAGATATTCTGATTCTGCCAACTGCCCAGGAACGTGCAATTTAAAATACCTGTGATAAATGAATGTAGTCTACGATCATACTTTGAGAAACATTGAGTAGATGCCTTGATTTAACTTTTAGAACTGTGTGGGATCTTCAAACCCTGACCCACTGAGACTACACATCCATGGCATTAATTCAAGGAGGGCTAGTTCCTCCGTGTACTTTCTCTCCTGTGTAGAGCAAGTGTGCACAGGTGAGTCAAGTTTCACTCACGGGATGACATTCGGTCAGTTCTGGGCACATCATGTGAGACTATAGGGGTAACTGACTCAGCCTGTAAAAGTTCAGCCAACAGGAAAAACTGGCACAGCTGTGAATACCACCGTCCCCTTGCGCCTCTCTCTGGAGCGCAGAGTAGCTGGAGATTTTACAAGGACCAAGGAGCCCCAGCACCATGGAATGCATTGGAAAGAACTTGAACAGCAGACCACAGGGCAGAAAGTCAATACTATACAACATCTATTTGATTTTACTTAGTGAGAGAAGATCACAGGTTACATGATCTAAGTATGGGGCTAGCCTTCCAGCCAGTGCATCTAAAGGCAGAACTTGGGTCTCAACAGCCATTTGACAATTGGGAGCTTGCTTAGTTGTGTTAATGTCTGTTAACCATAAGTGCCGCTAAAAATTCTGATGGAGTCTCCTCAGGCTCTCTCATAGGAGAAGCTCAAGGAACTTCATGTTAAGATTCTGGGGCTTTAGGAAAACTGAACAGTGCCCTTTCTTCAAATTTTACTGTTTTCTCTCTTTCTCTCTTTTTTTTTTTTTAAAGTAGGCTCCATGCCTGAGCCCAATGTGGGGCTTGAACTCATGACCCTGAGATTGAGACCTGAGCTGAGATCAAGAATCAGATACTTGGGGCGCCTGGGTGGCACAGCGGTTAAGCGTCTGCCTTCGGCTCAGGGCGTGATCCCGGCGTTACGGGATCGAGCCCCACATCAGGCTCCTCTGCTATGAGCCTGCTTCTTCCTCTCCCACTCCCCCTGCTTGTGTTCCCTCTCTCGCTGGCTATCTCTATCTCTGTTGAATAAATAAATAAAATCTTAAAAAAAAAGAATCAGATACTTTACTGACTGAGCCACTCAGGCATCCCAAATTTTACTGTTTTCTAATCACTCTTATGGGCTACCAAGCACAGAAGGAAATAATTTTGGAAAAATAGAAAAGCGATGTACAGATATAAAGTTCAGCTGTAAATACATTTGTGTTTGTCTCTAAAAATGATTCATGTGAGCAAAGTTTTGTAGCAATTTTTACTGATCCTTGAGGACAGGGACCATATCTATTCTCGCTTATAGCTGTGCTCCCGTGCTCAGCACAGTGCCTGGCATATCATATACACTCAACAGATCTTTGTTAAATAAGCAAATGCATGACAGATTAGCAACAGCTTTAGTGACGTTTCTTTTAGAGGAATGTAGATAATTTCCCATTACTTATTTTTGTGCTTCTGGTGAGTAATTTTGAAGAGAAATATTTTTTTCTTCTGATCACTGTGAAACACCAGATAAAATGTTTTGTTTCAGTCTCATTTCATAATGCAAACACCCAACTAAGGCCATCGCTTGAATCGGCGAAGGTCTGGAATTGTACACCTGATTTGACGGGGTGAGTGACATCTTCCAGGGCTGCTGACTGGAATGACTGGAATTTTCCAGGCCAGGTTTGTTGCCAATAGGCAAAATGATAGAGACACTTCTGTTATAGCTCCTCTGGTAAATAACTGATAGCAGACCAGTTTAGGGAATTTTCAGCATAATAGGTATTATTTTACACTCTATTGTTATTTCTATTTTCATGTGAGCAGAAATGAAACCATTCCATTTTTAATTTGAGAAATTTAACCTGTAACATCAAAGCATATGTATTACCCCAATAGCATGCATTTGGTCCTTTTAATATTCCAGAATACCATAACTTGACTGCCCAACTTAAAAGCAAGGAAAGTTTAGGGACTAGCAGGTGAATGACCTAGCTCCTCCGGCTCCGGTCAAGAGATTGCCAGATGCTTCAGAAGGAGATGCTGGTCTTTATTCTCTCCACCCTCTCACTCAGTTCCTCCTGGCCGGTCCTGAATCTTTGTGGCAGGGACACTCCCTGAAGCCAGGCAAAGAGGTTACAGGAAAACTCCAAACGTCTTAAAACCCATTGTTTTTCAGAATGTGATCCAGGGACCACTTTGCCTCAAAGTGTCTAGGGGCTTGTTAAATCCATTCATTGCTGGACACCACCCCAGATCTACTGAATCCGAATCTCTGGGGGTGGTGTCTCGGGATCTGTGTTTTTGGCAATATTGATTTGTAACAATACCTAACGTACATTAAGGTTTGAGAACACATACTTTTTCTGACGGGCAATTTTATGTAGGAAAGTCACTTGACGGAAATTAGGTTTTCTTGTGCCTTCAACATTGCCTCCAGCCTTTGCCCCTACACCTCTGGGGCCCCTGGGCTTTACTCACCAGCCCTCTCTGCCCTTCGGTGGAGCAGGTGTCCTGGCTCTGGGCTCAGGGCCTCTGCCAAACATTTTCCGCCACCCCTGAACTTCCTGTTCTTCCCAGAAACATTGGCACAGGCCAAGGACAGTCAGACAGTGGCGGAGGCGAGTATCCAGCCGGGGGAGCTTAGAAACTGACCCCATGTGCAGACTGAGTCAGCCCTGTCTGCTGGGGAAAGGAGCAAGGTGTCTGGTGAGTCGGCTGCCAGTCCGCAGAGCGGGTGCCCACTCATGCGGCAGGCCGTGGGGAGTCAGGAAGGACCCGGCCTCTGGAGTGGCTCCCCCAGCTTCCAGGCAGTGGTTTGGAACCTTTGCCTCGCTGCCCAGTGCACAAACTTTATGTTCCTGTGGGCACAAGCTGTCCAGCTACCGCCTTTTCTGCTTTTTGTGAGAACACTTGGGTGTGAATGAGAACAGCAGGGACATATTCACTGTGATGTCAGCGGTGGCCCCAGAGGCACCCACCGGGCTGTAGCCCCCTCCTGGCTCCATCAGTTCTGTCCTTCTTCTGAGGCTCCACACAAACCAACTGAGTAACCGAAGTCAGAATGGGACTCGTTATGCCCATGCATAAAACCTCCCAAAAAAGCCCCCCAGCACTAATCTTTTTAGAAAATCTCTTTTCAAGGACATTTCAGAAAAGGAGACTGGATACAGCAACCTAATCTGAGACTGTACTCAATATAAAGGCAGAATCATCTCATGGTTTTTAAATGTGTATTCATTAACATATCCCAACAAACTATCAGATCGACTAGGAACGACCCAGTGCAACAACCAATTTTTATTTACTGCCTGCCAACAATGATCTCACTTAATCCTCATCCCATTGAGGGCTGGTTTAACAGCTTCTCTCTAAATATGAACACACCAAAGAGAACCATCCTCCCTACAGGATTTGTTCTCAGCATACTGTGTCCAGGAGCCCAGGTAGAATAATTGCATCTATTTTTTTTTTAAAGTAATCTCCGCATCCAATATGGGGCTTGAGCTCACAACCCCGAGATCAAGAGTTGCACCTTCTGCAGACTGAGCCAGCCAGGTGCCCCCAGCTCCATCCACTTTGAGGAGTGGGGGAGAGACAACAGAGCCACACTGCCTAGATGGAAACTCACATTGCTGGTTCCTACAGGAATCTACTTTTAGAAAAGATCAGATGATATTAAAATGGTTCTAATAAATATGGTAATTATTATTATGGTATATTTACCTAAAGGCCATGTGACTCTCTGCCACTTAATTTGAAGTTGACTGTCTGCCACATCCCCTCTTTTGCCCCCCAAGTAAACTTCTTGAGAGCAGTAACTATGTCTTATTCATTTTTGCCCCTTAAAACTGTTTGAGGCACATAGTAGGTAATCAATAAATGTTTCTTGAATGAATGAATAAATAAAAGAAAATTTCAGAGGAATTTTGAAGGTTCCCATCTAGGCTGAGAGGCGTCCAAGGAGGGCAAAGCCATTCACGATACCTGCTTCAACCACGTGGTCCATCGTTGGGAACCTTTTGTACACAGCCGTGCTCACAGAGCGGAAAATGAGCAGAGACGTGAGATTTACGTAGCGCATCAATGTCCTTCTGAGCAGCCGCCCGTGCTCGTCCCTTCCGTGAACACTGCTGGAGATGAGGAACATCAGCCTGTCTGGCCAGGGCAGATTCACAAACTGGTTCCACCATCGGTTCACTACCAGAGTAACATAAAACCCTGTAAAATAATAGCAAACTATAAAGCAATTTCTTACAGCAGACATGTTGACCCTGATGCTTTTTAGCAGAATTTCAGCCTTTTTGGGGATTGGGGTATAAAACTATGGTTTTATCCATATCTTATGATTTTGCCCTCCAAAAAAAAAAATAAGTAATTTGTGCCTGGCAATGCCATAGCACCCAGTGAGTGGGTATTAGAGTTCAAATATTGACAGCAAAAATGGACTGTTAGTGAAGAGGAAGCTTGATTGTCCAATAGCAAATGATGACCTCAAACTTGTTTGGTGTTAATTTAGCAAAAGCAGCTCTGAAGGCAAACCTCATGGGTGGTTCTGATTCTATTGCAAGCAGTGGCTTTTCAGGCATGCCTCTGAGCTTGGAAACACTCCCATGCAGAGTCATCGGTGTCATCCTAACGGAGACAGCTGTGTGGCTGCATTCTGCGTGTGACCTATACTTACCAAGCACAAAGGTTACTGGAATTTGTTCAGCATATCTGTCACAGTAAATTGATAATTTTTCAAAGTAACGTTTTTGGGCTCCTGTAAGTAACAATCTGGAGCAAAAATAAAATGCACAGCCCTTTATGATATTATACTTCTGCACCTGCTTTGCAAGTGATATTCAGTGCAAACAATTAAGCACAAATAATTGTAATTTTTTTAAGGGAGCAATAACGTTCTTTTTCTACCTAAGCTGATGTATCTCAAACGCTTTTTAATTGCTGAATGGTTCAAGTACCAATGTTCTTAGCACATAAATGTTATTGGCCATTAGACAGTGGGGCTTATTAACTTTTATTTTTAAATACTTTGTATTTCAAGCTTTTGTATGATGAATACATAGAGCAAAATACCTCATGAAAGAGTCCAATTTTCAATTATGCATCAGGTATGCTTAAAAAAAAGAGTGTCTTGATGAAGTAAATTATAGTTATTAAGTTAATTACTAAATAATAACCTTAAATTTGACATCCTGATCTTACTTTCTCCTGAATATGCTACTTAGCACATTCTTGATTATATGTGCTGTACTTCAAGGGATATTATAACTGTTTACTTTAAAGCCTACAATTACTTAAAATACAAAATAACACAGATATGACTAGAAGTAAAAATTTTTATTACTATATTTGGTGGGTTTGTAGTTATATAATATAAATATAAAAATTTATATTACAGATCTGACCAAAACTCATTTTCTGGCATTGTTTGACATAAATTCATTTAATGAAACTATTATTGATATTTATATTATAGGGCGGGGATTCAGAGTAAGAAGAAAGTCTCAAGGCAGGTTAATCGTAATGGTCAAGATCTACAGAGGAGCAACACAGATGAATTTGCATAAAAGAATTAGAACAGCTGTTCCAAGGGAGGAAGAAATTCCTTGGAAATCCATTATAACATGTGTCAAAGGCCTGTTTGAGTCAGCAGAACTTGGATAAAGGAAGCAGAGGGATAATGAGGTAACAGTGAGCCAACAATCAGTTGCAGATGAAGAGCTAGTGCTGACAGAAGAGCTGGGGTGCAGGGTGGGCTTGGAGTTCCCGCCTTAGCTTTGGAGGAGGTGTCAGAAATTCTGAAGTCAGGAACGGGTTGCACGGGCCTATCAAGGTCATGTCAATGAGAAGTCAGAGCCAGAACAGTTTCTGACTCTCAAATGGAAATGGTCAAAGAGGATTTAAACGTGGAAAGCATAGACCATAACATCAGATGAAGCCAGGTTTGAATCCCAGATATGCCACTTACAGATTTGGACTTGGAACATATCTTTAAATCTCTCTGAGCCTCAGTTTTCTCATTTACAAATGGGGAGAATAATACCTATGTGTTAGGAATGTTATGAGGCTTAAGGAATATATTATATATAAAACTACTTAACATATGGTGCCATACTTAATCGGTAATAAAGTGGTTATTATTAATAATTGGCCAAAGGAAAAAATATTCAGCTAATAGCTACACAAAAAGTTTACTAGCTAGAAAGTATTAAATTGGTGATTTTGTCAAGTTCATCCAAAAGTAAAAAGAGATATAATCAAATAAATGAATTCTGGCTTTGTCTTGTGATTGTTGCTGAGTATAATAATTATTTGCTTATAATAGAATTTTAAAACTTGGGATCATTAGTACACATGAGAATGACAGTATGTCTATATTTTTCTACAGGTATGTTTAATTTTCTTGGTAAATCCAGTTTATAGTTCTTGGTACACCTTCAATCGAGATCAAGCATCTATTTTAACAAGATTTTACAGTTGAACTTTAAAAAAATGAAGAATGACTTGCAAAGTTGATCATTGTTATAAATGTAAGCACTTTCTGGTCTTTAGAAAAAATATACGCATACATTTTTATGGGGTATAAATAAGATATTGGAGCAAAAGTTGAGGCCCCATGGAGCATTTCTGGCTCCAACGCAGCTGCTCTAAGTGCTGTTCTGTCCTAAGCACCAGTAGCAGCAATAAACTCACATTAGTAAAACTAAACTAATGGGACAATTATTCTGAAATGTCATGTGCCTTCCACCATTTTATATTTTGAAGGATTAGGTGACACAAAAATAAATTGTCCAAATAATATTGTATTTATAAGACACATCTGAAAGATTATTAGAGGTTTGTAAATAAAACTTTCCCTTTACAGATATTTTGATAGGCAGCAAAATAGCTCTTTCTTGTCTACTTTTGATAATTATCAGCTGGCCAAATTACTATCCCTCTTCTTCAGATGGAGTCCTGCTGCTGCAAAGAAGAAGGTGGGTAAGAGCAATGATAATACAAATTTGTTCATCTGTATGCAGGAAAGAACAAACCGAAATACATAGAAAAGGTGAAAATACAGCCTCAAAAACCTTTAGCTTTTTTAAGTTTTAACTTCCCCCAGAGTAGAAATGTATGCAATCAATTTTAATAAAAAAAAAACTTATAAAGCTTCTTTTTTGTATTACGGATAAAATTTTATTAAGGCTATGATTTTAATCATGAAAGTAATTCTTGGGCATGATTTTGCTCAAATTTTCTGTCAAGCTGACAGGCATAGGTTGTGATGTTATAAAGAATAAACATCTCCCATTGTGACTACAACATGCCCCGAACTCAGAAGATATAAATAAAATAAATTAGTTTTTACAGGCCTTTATTTGGCTGAGGTATTGGCAGGATTGGCGGGCACCATCCTGGATAAGATCTTGTCATTCCAGGCAAAAGAAAGGAAAGTTGCCTGATATACATCATTCACGGACACATTAATCAGGTAGGTGGTTGCTATAAGCTGTCAAATCACAAATTGGAAATTGTCAATGACATAGCTGAGATAGGCACGAATGATTATTTGTCTGTGGCCTTTGCCATTCAAAATCATCACTGAGTGAGGATTTAAGTATCAATTTTCCCTTCTATACTTCTAGCAAAGTTCTGACAGCATGACTAATACCTCGTTGTGACCAGTTACCGTGGGGCTGGCATGAGAGCCACCTGAATATGACAGTCAGCGTTTGATTCACATCCTAAGCTTGGTTAGGTGTGGATTAAAATACCCTGTCCTGAGTTGAAGGCGGCAAGAGAGGATCATGCAAAGGAGGAGGTTACATAATGCAAAAGTCAGCGACAACCAAAGGCTCAGATTTTTGAGACTGTATTCTTACATGAGATTTGATGGCCATGTGAGACATGCAAAGGAAGGTACCTGTACACCAAACTTATTGCCGTGTAAAAAACAGCAAAGACAATAAATTCCCTGTACAGTAGTTTGTAGATGCTGCCTCTCCACTTGAGGAGTAACCTATGAAATCCAAAAAAAGTCGCATTTGCTACTTTACTGGAGTACGTGACAGTCATCCTGGATAGCTTTTTTTCCTAGAAGAGCAAGAAGACAAAACACAAGTAAAAAGCAATGTTTAAGATTGAGCATAAGTCTATGTCTGAAAGAAGCTCAAGCCACTGACCAGCCATCTCCCCATTCTGCCTTTCTCTGTTTAAACAATTTGGAATTTGGAGATAAGCACCATCTCCGCGCTGAAACTTTTAATAGGAAAGGGGAGGAAAGTAGTCTCTGGAAAGGGTGATATTAGAACTTGCCTTCATTTCTAAGTATTATTTTCAGGCTTTATAGTCATCACTCAGTAATATTTGAATGAACAAATATGATATGTGAAATATGTCTTGATATATGCCTGTCATGTATTTCTTAATCCATGGGAAGATTTAGGGTATCAATATGCTGTGTTAATTGTCATTTTCAAAAGCACTAGCCAAACTTAACTGTTTGGGTCTTTATTTGATAAAGTATGTAAAGAAGTATTTATTTCAGCCTTAAATTTCCTAAGGGGAACTTACGGCTCTCTTAGAAATCAGGAGGTATTGTTGAAAAGAAGCTTCTCGTGGGAATTCAATTCATGGGTACTTGGTGGCTTTAGT
Organism: Ailuropoda melanoleuca; assembly: GCF_002007445.2. Classification (NCBI taxonomy): domain Eukaryota; kingdom Metazoa; phylum Chordata; class Mammalia; order Carnivora; family Ursidae; genus Ailuropoda; species Ailuropoda melanoleuca. Next base: position 44,583,223 of record NC_048232.1, read on the forward strand.
AGGATGTGGGTCTCTCTCTAGTGGAGTTCCGAGCTCACGGTGAGCACTCTGCAGATTTCACAAGGCAGGGCCACCGCGATCGAAGGGAAGGTGTGCTTTCCCCATGGAAAAGTCATGCATTAAATACCTAGGGAGGTTCACTTTCTGTTTGGAGTGGACCCAAAATGAGGCCATTATTTAGGGCTCTTTCTTCTTGGATCTGTTTCGTAGATGTGAGGAGGATAAGAATTGGACCCCAATGCCTAGTTCCAGTGAGTTCTCTGGAATTCCATTGCTTTCAACCAGGCAGCAAGCATTCAGGTTCTGAGATGGCCCGAACTAATCTTTGTTTGAAAATCCTGCACCACTACTCTCCAACGTGGAGCATGTACAGATAACATGAAACATCTTTGAAATCTTTTTTGCTTCAAAAGGATCTATGAGGAGGGTCCTACAGAGCTACTTAGACGGAAATTATGGAGGTTTTAGGTAAATTGGGCTAGACACAGGAAATAAATCCTCTAGCAGATTTCTTACATGAAGTAGCCTGCAACACACATTTTATCTAAACAAGAAAACTTCCTGTCTTTATTCAGAGGTGGGAAAACAATCAAATTCTAATTTGCCTAGTTTCCCTAGAGAAATAAAACTCTGGCACTATATTCACAAACTTAAGCCTTCAACATCACTGATGTTAGTAAAGAAACAGGGGCTTTTTGGTGTAAGATACTAGAGGCTGGGATTTATGCTGCAAAACCAGTCTCATTTTTCCAACTTTACCTTGTCTGTCTAATGGGAGTACAGCCAAAATAATAAATTAAGGCCATTTCATAATTTGTTCTCACGGGCAGCATGGTTTTAGATAACAGTCCTCAACTTTCTTTAGCAGTTCACCCGTTTGTTTCAGCCTTCAGAAAAACTAAGGTCAGATAGAGTAGAGGTCAGAATGAAAATGCATGGGTACTCTTTGCGCACTAACCTATTTCTTAGGTTTGGAGTCTCCGACAGGAAAGAAGATCTTCCAATTTCGGGCTCCCCCTGAAGAGGAGCCTTCAGGTTGGTGTTGTGCTTGGCTTCACGCTTTGCTCAGCTTCACGCTTCGCTCATGCACACTCAGAGTTTCTTTCCTTCTCTGGCCACCGAGAAGACCCGGAGTGTGACAAGCCCAGGAGTTAAATGTTTTTCCACTTGTGGAGGCCTGTTTATGCCAGTTTGCCCACTGATGACAGTTATAGCCGGGAACAAACAGAAGCAACAGCTGCTGATGTAGCTTTTTTCTACTCTATAATTATAACTCCACCTGCTGCCCAAAGTACCCCTTTGAATGAGAAGTCGGAGGTGACGTGAAGGAGGTTGGGCCCTTGAAGTCTGTTATTTTCATTTTGATTCTACCCTGGGATCAAGGAAGAAAAATCTATTTTCCCCCAAAGTGTTCTGAAGAAGCTTCACAGGCCAGAAAGGGGAATCGGGACAGTCTGTGTGTGCTTAGGATAAAGAGTGAGTTGTTGTGAGGCTATAAACTGGGGCAGACGAGAATATAAACAAGATTTTAACTTGTTTGCGAGGTATTAAGAATGCTCTTCCATTAAAAGCAGTAAGTATGTGTGTGTTTGTGTGTGTGTGTGCGTGCGTGCATATTTTAGAAGAGCGCAGAAAGTTATTATGTGTGATGGCTAAGTGTAGTGGAAAATAAAACATGGATTCATTACATTTGTTTATCCTTCCGTGGTCAGCTAGGAACATTTTTTAATAATTCAAAATGGCTTCCAATAGTCTCCTTCTTCAAAGAGCGAGTTCATTGGCATTCTTTAAATAATGAAATTAATAATTTCTGGGTCAATTCAGGGCCTTTGCAACCTTCTAAAGTAATATGTACACCAGGCATTGGAACTTCAGCTTAACTGAAATGACTATGAAAAACATACATTTTTGTGAGAAAAGAATTAAAAAAGATGCTTATTTTAAAATTGAGAAATATACATTGAAAAGTTTTTTTAACAGCATTTTAAAGTTTTATATGCATTTACCTGGTTTCTTTATCAAACTATAAGTACCCTAGAGCAAAGACGGAGCATAGGTGTCTGATTTCTTGCCCCACCCCTGTTCATAGTTCCAGAATGAAGCTCTGTGTATAATGGATATTCAATATGCATCTGTTGTTTTATTATCATCTTATCATCACTATGATACTCTGTCAGTACATTTGGGGGAATTTGTGAACATTTTAAAAGCACATATAAAATGCTGCACATTTTACATTTGGTTGCCATGAAAAGTGGTTGGATAGACCTGATGGTGCATTTATAAGGGTTTTCAAGACTGACCAATGTTACAGAGTTTGAGCAAATCTAAACCCAAGTGCTTGTGAAATAGAAACATGGGAGGTATTTTTTTAAATTCTCACTTTTGTGTCTCCTGATGGATGTGTGGTGGCCCTGAAATGTAGCAGGATTACTAGCAGTCATGACTGTGTAACCAGGCGAGTCGGCCTCCTCTACGGGGAACTGCTGGCCTGTCTCACTTTTAAACAAGGTTTATAATATTCATCTTTCCCATTGCGCTGTTTTGAGGAATGACTAATTAATGGTTGAGATCACATTCTAAATGCACGTTAGTCAATAAGGATTAGACTAAATGAACAAACTTTCACTATTGAGCTCTGAGTCCGGTGACTATTTCTAACATGTCCCGAAAGATGTCTTTCAGAGATAAACTCATTAAAGGGGACAAGCCACTGTAGCTCATTTCAAAATATCCAACAAACACCAAATTGCACAGTTAACTGTTCATATGACTTTTTGAAGAAAAATTTAAAGTTTCTTGTTAAAAATAGACATTTTTCCAGATTCTGAAAATAACATATGCTTATTAAAAAATAAAAAATAAAACAACATATAAAGAACAGAGTCATACTCTATCATGCTACCCTAGATGAGGGGTAATCATTTGGCATAAAGTTTGTCTTTCTAGATTTTTGTAGAAAATATTTTAACTCCTATAATTAATAGCAAACAATATGATAGACATTTCTCTGTGTGTGTATATATATATACATATATATGAACAAGCAATATATATGTATGTATATATGTATGTGCATATATATATATGTGTGTGTGTGTGTGTGTGTACACTATTCCAGTCATATTTTCTTTTGACAGCAAACATCAGGTTATGTGATCCTGACCACTCTGGTTCTCAACAATCCTAATAAACACATTTGTCTTTGATTCCAGTAAAGATCCGGTGACAGGAAAATTCATAAAAAAAGAACAACTGATCACTTCTAAGTGATGAAAATACTGATATTCGTCCATAGGTGTCAGGATAAATCACCCGTTGTTTCTCAAGGGCAAACAACAAATTGAGGTAGCCACTGCCAGTTCCTTGAGGAGAACCAGCTATTTGAAAAGCACCACAGCCATTTTAGACTCTTCTATTTATTTTATTGATGTGAGAAATCTTTACCAAATTTCTTTGGAGTGTTTGGTTGAACATGGTCATGTGTGTGCATGCAAAACTTTGCTTTCAAATATTCAAAGACCAGAGTTGTATTTTGAAGAACTGAATTCTGACTCTAAGACTTTTGGATTTTTAAAAATATTTTATTTATTCATTTGAGAGAGAGAGAGCACAAGTGGAAGCAGGGGGAGAGGGAGAAGCAGACTCCCCGCTGAGCAAGGAGCCCAAAGCGGGACTCAATCTCAAGACCCTGGGATCATGACCTGAACCTAAGGCAGATGATTAACCGACTAAGCCTCCCAGGTGCCCCACTTTTGGACATAATTAGATGGGGAATAAGGAATCAGCAAACGTTTTTGAATAGGAAAAGGGTTTGAAAAAAACCTGTGTTGCAGAAAGGTGAGTCTGTGAGCACAGAGTATGATGGATTTGAGTGGGCAGGGACAATAGGAAGGGAACAAGTTTGGAGTTACTATGGCTGTTCTGGTATGAACTGGTTGGTGGGTGAGTGGAATGCAGGGGAAGGATGGTGAGAGAGAGCCCAGAGGAAAACTACACCAGAGGCAGAAAAAGTTGCAGGGGGTGGGGGGAGCAAAAGGAGGAGGAGGAAAGATATGTCTGATAGACTCTCGCTTTGTCCTTTGAACCCGTTTGCTTATGAAGAACAAGAACTGCAGAATATGATTTCAAATTTGTTCAAGTGACACAGTTCTCTGTAGGGTACCATGTAACTTTGATGTTTTATTTGATCCTGCAAATAGGAACATTTTATCAGAAAAAAATGGGTGCAAAGTAAAATCACAAGTAGGAGCTCATGTGCCAGTAAAAAGTCAAGTTGTTGAATTATGTATGATCAGCTAATCCTCAGTTTTTCTGTTAATAATTCTGTTAATAATAATTTTTCTGGCACTTACTCATTTTGCTAGATGCTGGATCTCTCTGAAATAGATAATAGTCAGTGCTAAAACCCAAGAAAAATTCAGAGTAAACTTTCAATTGAGAACATTCATTCATGCATTTTTTTTTCCACAGCAGAATACCTTGGTTCAGTTGGTCTGAGAACCATGCACTGTGATATTTTTTTCCTGACAGATAATTTCTTATTGGCTCAGAGAGACTGTAAGCTTCTTGAGAACTCCTACCTTAGTCTTTCTTGGTTCTCTTTCCCTATTTACTGGTTGCCACGAAGCACGCAATCCCTGCATAGCAAGCAGCTGATTGGGACAAGCCATGTGTCAGGCCGGATGTATGGAGGTTTCTGATACATGTTAGCGACAGAACTCAGCAAAAACCAAACCAAAGCGGGGTTAATTAATTTTTTTCTTTTTGACTTCAGGGGAGAAACAGAGAACCTCTAGGATTAGAAAGACTATTGAATTTTATTACAGATGAAGCTCTAAGCTCATAAAAGACTGGATATTTGAAGAGTCATCATTACTTTCTTTACACCGAGTAATTGCCAACTCAGCCGAACAGAAATGCATTAGTTCAAATTCTGAAGGTTATTTTTTTCTAATGGAAGGTATAGAAACTTTGTTCTATTTTAGGGATGGAAGCTTAGAGTCTAGAGAATTATTACTACGGTGCTTAAAGTGTATCCTGGGCTTTCTAATCAATGATATTTCTTAAATGGATGGTACTGCTTAGCTCAGGTACATTCCTGATCACTAAAGGAAAAAAAAAAAACCCTGCAACATAGAACCAACTAAAAAACAGTTTAGTTTTACATGAAAAACCATGCAAATCCAAGTATATTGTTTATTCCAAACAGCTGAGAAATTCTGTTACTTCACCACGGTTATGGTAGAAGGTGGTCATCTGGAAATTATAGAACTATGTGGGCAAAGGGAAGATATAGGTAAATAGAAAAATTCTAAGCATAAATGTTTGGACACCTCTAAGACACCTTTCTGCCTGAGGTAAAATGCATGTGGAAATGAAAAACAGATGTTGGTTCTGGTTCTCTCATATGGTGTGTTGCTGCTTAATGGCTGCTGCTGGAGAGGGTAGTGGGTTTGGAATAAGAGAATGGAGAAACTTCAGTTTGTGCTCCATGTAATTTTGTATTTTTAAAATAACATCCATATTTTCATATTTAATCATATGCAATAAAAAAATCTCATTTGATATCTCAGATCTTTCACCCAACTCCAGAATATTCTTCATATTCTCATCAACATCTCAAATCCAACATTCCCCAAACCGAACTCCTGATCTTTTCTCTAAAAAATGCTCCACCTGCAACCTTTCATGTCAGTTGATGAAAATTCCTTCCTTCCAAAAGGTAAAAACATTGGAGTCACTCTCAGCTCCTCTCTTTCTTTCATACCACTGTGGTCACCCACAAATCCTCCACCGTCCAAATAGACTCAGAACCTGTCACCTCACTCTCTTCTCACGTCCCTGTCTCTTCCTCTCCCGCCTCCTGAGAGCCACCATCATCACTCTCCCAGCTTATTCTAGCAGCTTCCTAGCACGCCTTCCTGCTTTCCACTTCCTCCCTTCAGGCTTCTGACAAAAAGGGCAGAGTGCTCATACTGAAAGGTAAGTCAGGTGAGTGATGTCAGCCCCTCTATGGCTCTCTGTTAAAAGCTCAAGGCCTTAAACAGTCTGTAAGGTTCATGGCTTGCCCCATTTCCTCTCAGGTCTCATTTCCTATTACTGTCGTCTGTCCTATGGGTCACATTCGTCTTCTTTCCTTCCTGGAATATATCTGGCATGGTCCCATCTTAAAGCCTTAGGAATGGCTCATTTTGTGCCTGGAATGCCCTTCCTACAGGTGTTTGAGGGGTTGTCTCCCTCACTCTTTCAAATCTTTGCTCAAATATTTTCTCAGTGATCTGATAATCTTACTTAAAATTGCATACTGACCCAGCACACCTCTCTCCCCATTGCACTCCTGATCCCCTTTATCCTTTTGCTTTTTATCCATGCCATTTATCTCCTTTAAATATACCATCTAATTCACACATTTATTGTGTTTATTGTCTACTCATCCTTACTAAATTGGAAGTTTCACGAGGGCAGGGGACTGTTTTTCTCACTGATGAAAACAAAGTGCGTCCAATGCCTAGTTCAAGAAATATTTATTGAATGAGTACATCTAAAAAGAGACTAGAGAGGTTTCCACGTTTTCTGTAAACTTCGTGAGAACAGATTCCATTATTTTGTTACTTGCTCTATATCTAATGCCCAGGAAAGTGTCTGGAATCTAATAGGCACCCAATAAAAATTTGTGAAATGAATAAGAGAACATATATTTTTATTCAGATGTTTAGCCCATCCTTTTCATATAAACACTTTTTATAGAATGAAAATGAGGAGTCTCAGCATTTTTCCTGCAGCAGTTTTACAGCACTCCAGAGAGGGAAAGACTGAAACCGTTTAGGGACCTCTGAGTATTGCGTTCTCTCTGGACTGTGGAATGCTACACCTGCATTGTGTGGTCATCTCTCTTCTGAATTTTTGAATCCTTAGCTAACTCAGGAATTTAGAGAGTAGGGGTGTGAATGGCCTCTTTCAGGCATCCAGGTATCTGTAACTCTGCCTCTTACACTTTTTTTTTTTACTCTGCCCTCAAGGAGATTCAGATGTGGATCCCACTATACATTAAATAGCAATAAGGAGCGAGGCAGGAATAAATTGATTCCTTCTACTTCCTATTGACTACTTCATAGCATCATTTTGTTCCAGGCATGGGAGTGAGCACTCACTTTGCTGATGACAAATGCATTGCACACCCATTAAAATAACAGGGTAATGAAAGGATGAATACAGTAAATGTTCTTTAATGATGGTCTAGGTAGGTGGTGATATCATTCTTGTGGCACATAAGGTGCCTCAAGGTTCTTGACCTTGCATGCCCTTCTGGGATAGGGGATATGATTCTTGGTGAAGATTAAATTACCAAAGTCCTTTAGTGTAATTTTAATGACTAAATCCCCATAGCAGAGTAATAGTATATGAGGGGTGCAGATATTCTGTTAAAGGGTATTTCAGAGCGCATTCTGATATATTTCAGTATTTCTGTGACATAAAAATGGAGGTAAATTGAGAATTAAGTCTTATTTTCACTCCTTACTACCCTCTACATACCCTGATAGTTTTGGGATGACTCATATTCACTCTTACCTGTTTTTCACATAGACTCATGATTAGACTCAATTAAAAGCACAAAAATTAGTTGCATAAAAGCAAACTCATAGGATTCAGCTCATAGATCTCATGGCATCCTATAAAAACATAAATTTTGCCTTTGGGAAAATGAAGTCTGTTTGTGTGTGGACAAGATTACTTTTCCCTTAGCATAGCATTATCTTGTTATAAGAAGACCAAAGAAAAAGGTAAGTTACATACAGTTTCCTTTCCCTCATGGTAAAACTAGGGGGTTGTTTTTTTCTCTTTGGCTTCCCTTCTGCAAATCCATCTTTAAAAAGTTTAATTTTGTTGTATTTATCATTAGGCTATTTAAGAGAGCCAGGATTGTTCTTTGCAAACTTCATTAATATCTAACAAAATTACATATTAACTCACCTTTGACTCAGCAATCCCATTTCCAAAAATCCACCTTGAAGTATGCCTCCAATAATGCAAAAATGTTTATGTACCAAGAAATCAATTGCAGCGTTATTTGTAGCTACAAAATATTGGAAAGAGCCTAAATACCTTTACGTAGGCAAGTGGTGGAATAAACTATGGTAATCCACAAAATGGTGTACTACACAGATGCAAAAAGGAATAAGAATGATCTTTATAAATTGATAGGGAGTGACTGCCAGGGTGTATCAGGTGAAAAAACAAAATGCAAAAGAGTGCCTATAGCAAATAAGCATGTGGAAAGATATTTGACATCATTAGTCATTAGGAAAATGCACATCAGGGGCTCCTGGGTGGCACAGCGGTTAAGCGTCTGCCTTCAGCTCAGGGCATGATCCCGGCGTTATGGGATCGAGACCCACATCAGGCTCCTCCGCTATGAGCCTGCTTCTTTCTCTCCCACTCCCCCTGCTTGTGTTCCCTCTCTCGCTGGCTGTCTCTATCTCTGTCAAATAAATAAATAAAATCTTTAAAAAAAAAAAGGAAAATGCACATCAAAATCACAATGAGATACACTTCACACCCACAAGGATGGCTATAATTAAAAAATAAACAATCATGGAAAATAGCATGTGTAGGCAAGGATGAGGAGAAATTGGGACCCTTGCACATCGCTGGTAGGAATGTAAAATGGTGTTGGTAGGAATGCTGGTAGGAATGTAAAATGGTGCAGCTGCTATGGAAAACGGTTTGGTGGTTCTTCCAAAAGTTAAATATGAAATTACCCTATGACCCAGCAATTCCACTCCTAGGTTTTTATCCCAAAATACTGAAAATAGATATTCAAACAAATATTTGTACATGAATGTTCATGGCAGCACTATTCACATTAGCCAAAAGGTGGAAACAACCCAACTGTTCATCTACTGATGGACAGATAAACAAAATGTGGTAAATCCATACAATGGAATATTATTTAATCATAAAAAGAAATGATGTAGTGATACATGGATTGGATGAACTTCAAAAACATTATGCTAAGTGAAAGAAGCCAGATCCAAAGGTCACACATATTGTATAGTGCCGTTTATATTAAATTTCCAGACTAGGTAAGTCCATGGAGAGAGTAAACAGATCAGTCATTGGCAGGGGCTACGGGAAAGGAGAAATGAGAAGTAGCCTCTTAACAGTTATGGGGATTCCTTTTGGGGCAGTGGAACCAAACAGAGATGGTGGTTGTATGACATGCGAATGTACTAAATACCAGTGAACTGCACACTTTAAAATGGACAGTTTTATAGTCTATGAATTGTACCTTAAAAATAAAAGAAAGAGTTCCTATAGTAGTGCCTCCTTTCATGAAAGAAAAAGGGGGAGAGAAAATATACAGGTATTTGTTCATTTGTGCAAAAGATATAAAAGGATTAAATCTAATGAAATCGGTTACTCAGGATTGGGTGGGAGCAGGGTGGGAAGAATGAGGAAGTAGGAATGGGTAGCAGGGTTGGGAGAATGACATTTACCTGATACTCTGTTTTGTAGTTTGAGATGGCTCTGACTCTTAGAACCATAGTACTGTTTCACATACCCCAAAAATAAAGAATTAAAATTAACCAGGATGTGGGGGGACCCCAATTTGGCATATGAAGAGTAACAAATGGGTGCAAATGTATTACTGATGAATATCATAACCATACTAAAGAAGTTGGGGAAGAACCAACTAACTATGGAAAATAGTATTTAGACTGTATAATGTAAGGCTAAAGACAGAACTGCCTGCAAATATTATATACTCTAGTTAGTAAATTGTTTTCCTCAGGGGTATGGGTTAGCAATTCTGAAACACTTTATATGTATACTAGGATTGAACAAATAAGTAATGAGCTTCTTTGAGAAATGATTGATTCCAGGGAAAATATAAGAGGAGTCTGGAATATCTTATGTTGCCAGAAAGTATGGAAGTACTAAAAAATGATGGCATGTGTAAAAATGATACAGGAACCAACTTGAAAGAGTTTCTAATGAAAGCTGGGACAAGTTGAGCTAAAAAAAGAAATAATGATAGAAATGGATTATAACCCAGAAAGTGAAATAAATATCCCTGAGTCCATGCTGATACAAGTAAATAATTGAATAAATAAATAAATGGAGAGAAGGAACAGCTCTTCTTTAATAAATATAGAAGGAATGATGGGAATAGAAAATCACCAAAAGCTAAGACAAGAAGAATTAATAGACACTAAAAGTAATGAAGATTAAAAATGTTGAGAAATAGAGTATTTGCATAGTCTCAGAAGTATTTCCTAACAAGATAGTTTTACTTACAAAAGGGATAAGTAGTAACTTTATAGAGATGAAACCTGGCCATTACTGTATAGCCAAGCGATCAAAGTCAACTTCACCGTTAATAAGTCATTGACATCAGAACCCTTAAGATGAAGCATTGAGAAAGGCACATCCCACTCCATTGTATTCTTTTTTTTTTTTAATTTTTTTTTTTAAGATTTTATTTTTATTTATTTGACAGAGATAGAGACAGCCAGTGAGAGAGGGAGAGGAAGAAGCAGGCCCAGCCGGGGAGCCCGATGTGGGACTCGATCCCCCAACGCCGGGATCACGCCCTGAGCCGAAGGCAGACACTTAACGACTGCGCTACCCAGGCGCCCACTCCATTGTATTCTTATTTCAAATGCATAACCTCAACTTAATAACAAGAAAACATCAGACAAATTGAGGGATATTCTACAAAATAATTGGCCAGTACTATTTGAAAGTGTCAAGGTTGTGAGATACAAAGAAAGATCGAGAAAAGGTGACAAACTGGAGGAGACTAAGGAAACATGATAACTGGATCTTGGACGAGAAAAAGGACATGAGTAGGACTACTGGTCAAATTGGATAAGGTCTGAAGACTAGTTAGTAGTATTGTATCAATGCTAACTTCCTAGTTTTGACCATTGTGCTGTGGTTAGGTAAGATGTCAACATTAGGGGAAGCCAGATGAAGAGTATATGGAAACTTTGTACAATTGGTGCAACTTGCCTCTAAGTCTAAAATTCTTCAAAATAATAAATTTTTTAAAAAGTCTTTCTCACTTAAAACCTTTTTGTTTATTTTGCTTGTTTTCACATTTGGCTGAGCCAAGATTTTGAAAATATGGGTAGAGTGACATCATTACTTTCCCTTTCAAAAAAACTAAGGAATTAAGGAAGGAAATTGGGATTATTAAATTCAGTTGCCTCTGATCCCTCTCCCTTCCTAGAGAAAAGATTTAATTGAAATAGGAAAATGGTGGGGCAGGATGTGGGTGAGGGAATCCAGTGGGATGGAATGATCTGGGAAATGTTACCACCCCTCTGCCTGAATGAGAGAGGGGAAGGAGAAGTTGGTGGAACCCAAAGAGGGTATAGCTGAATGAAAAGGACACTGGGTGGGATTTGTGGGTGCCTTCAGGGGTAGGACACAACCAACCAACAGTAACCAAGCAGGCGAGCCAGGTGAATAAAATGGCCCAGTTTTACTCCTTTTCTGCCTTCCAAGCTCCTGCCAGGGCCTCAGCTGGCTGTACCCAAACAGAAGCTGGAGGTCAGTTTAAACATATGCACCTCTAGGGACTCAGAGCAGAGTACAGAAGTTTGGAAATTGGATGTGGAGGAAAAAAGGGAGGGCATCAAGTATTGAGATAGTTTATCCCTCTCATTTTACAGATGAGCAAAACAAGACTTAAAGAGGGGGAAAAATACATTCCATGTCACAATAAAGGGCAGTATGGTAGGGCTGAAAACCCATTGGTCTGCAAGTTGAAACACCTAGGTTCAGTCTTGGTTTGGCCACCACACTGGGCTTCCGTTTCCATATCTATGAATAAATGAGGTAGACTAAAGCAATGGTTTTCAAATTGGGGTACACATACTCCTGGTATATACCTGAGGGTTTTGAGGAGGTAAAGGGGCATGAACAGTTTTAAGAATCATTTTTTTAGACCCACAACTTCCTTATATATATATTCTCTCCTAAAATTAATGTGCTTTCCTTTCATAGTTGTTGTACTTGACAAAAGAAAATCATTCTTTTGGCCATCTCAAATATTACTATAATGCATTATTTCAAGTTGTGAAATTTGGGGGGGGGGGCACCAAACAAAGGGACATTTTGAAAATGCATAGTTTTTGAGGCATATACCTGTGACAACAAACCAGAGAGCTTCCATGAAGAACTATTAAAAGGGGCAACAGTTACTCAGGGCAAATGTGCATTCATACATAGTCTTTCTGCGAAGGGTTTTCATCTCACAAATAAACATTTCACATTTCAAAGCTAAGGTTGAAAGCAGGTCTTTGACCGTTTAGGAGGAAAGAAGTTTCTAGAGACAAAAAAAACAGACTCTTAACTATAGAGAACAAACTGGTGGTTACCAGAGGAGAGGTGGGGGCAATGGGTGAAATAGGTGACGGGGATTGAGAGTACACTTAGTGTGACGAGCGCTGAGTAATGTATAGAATTGTTGAATCACTATATTGTATGCCTGAAACTAATACAACACTGTATGTTAATTATACTGGAATTAAACATTTTTTTAAATAAAAGAAATAAAATTGTGTCCAATATACCTCGATAAAGGTGTTAAAAACATTAAAAAAAAAAAGACTCTAATCTGACCCTGATTCAGATGATGAGCAACTTGAACTCTTCCAGGAACTGGTCACGCCACATACCGGGCTGACTGGCACAACCATAAGTGATAATATGCAATTGTTTCTACTTCTTACACACATGGTTTTATTATTGTATGGAGCTCTTGCGTCTTCACAGAAAAACCAGTTCATGGTGAGCTTGACAAGACCAGTTGTCACTTCCTTTGAACGCTCTTAAACTCGGACATAGGAAGTGCCATGCTGGGTCCACCTACGATTTATCTTCCCCTGTTGTCCACTCAAGGAGCAGCGGTGATCTCTGTGATGCCAACTTTAAGGCTAATAATTTCCAAGTTTCCAGTAGTTGTCAATTATGATTCCGCCTTCCGTACATTTCTCTAAACAACCCCTCCAATTCTTGAAAACAGTATTATTATTTGTTAAAATGACAAGATGCTCACTGTAAAAATTCAAACAATTCAGAACAGTAAAAAGGAAGGACAAAACCACCCCAAATTCCACCAATCAACAATAAGTGTTAACATTTGAGGACAGTCTTTCCAGACACGTTCTATGCCTAGATACACATGCACATTACTTTCCATAATCGAGGCCATCTTATACATGCTGTGTGGTGATCTGCTCTTTCACTGAACAACATGCTGTGATATGTATGCTGCACATCACATGTGTTTGGTGGATGTGTTCAACACTCCCTTACTTAAGTCCGTTCAGATTGTTTCCGATTTTCCACTTTCAAAAAATGCTGTGACAAACATCCTTGTGCATATTTCTTTTCATGTTTCTGTAAGTGTCTCTGCATTAATGGATTGTATTATTTTTAGATTGTAGACACCTTTGAGAATCTAATGAGAGCTATGCACCACCTCCCTTGCAAAATACACATATTCATATACCTCATTTTGACTTTGACTTTTTTGTGTGGTTCCTGGATAAGTTCATCCTTGCTAAGGATCCTTGGCCCCTAAATTAATAATACCTACTTTAGGGTTAACTCCAAGATGTAAATTTTAATAGCCTTTAAATTTATTTATATCAATTTGTCACTTGTGCAAAGTACTCATATGTCTGTCTCTTTTAATTGGGTCCAACCCTCCACTCTGTGTCTAACTCTGGAAGTTTTGGTGACATCATAAATAATCAGATTACATGAATTTCCATTGATTGCCACAGGGGCCGATGTGATTTTGAACACAAAACAATGCGTTCCATCTTATTTTTTAGGCTTTAAGAAAGTTTCATAAACAAAAAATTTTCATAGGTTAAAAAAATGTATTCGAGCATTTGATTCCTTCATTCAACAAATAAATATTGAGTAACAGCTATGTGTCCATCTTGGTGCTGGGAGCTAGACATACAAAGATGAGTAAGGCTCCAAACCCTTCCTGCAAGGGATTCGCTGTCCAGAAGGAAGTCAGGTATATCAACACATCATTGTCAGGTGGGGAGAGATTACAATCTGCTCTCGCAGGGCAGCATTAACACAAAGGTGTGAAATAGCACACACTCAGGGAACTTCGGGGGTTAGTGGTCAGGAGGAGAGAGCCATCCTCTCAGATGTTATTAGCAAACCTCCCCATGGCCCGTTGCCCCACCCATCTGAATGCTCTTCCCTCTTCTCTGAACACAATATTTACATCACTTCTCAGGGAGACTCAATACTGACTTGAAATTCATCTCCAGGATGGCTAAAGTGAATCTAGGAAGCCAAATGGTTCAAGGAATTACTTAGGTTGCAACCCACAATGCAGCTAGGTTGTCACTTATACAGATTTGCCGATATAGATGTCCTAGCTATTCAATCACTCCAGTAGATGAAAACCAGGAGACCCCACAGGTCAGGTTTACATATAGGTAAACTCAAGTGGATAAGAAGTTTGCTTGCTGTCCTGTGGAGTGTGTAAATCTTGTAAACACACAGCAATAGGCTGAGAAGCTTTATTTTTGTGGTGGTTTTTTGTTTGTTTGTTTGTTTGTTTTTGTTTTCCTTCTTTGCCATGCTTTATACTTCTTGGCTTGGATGTAATAGTTTCAGTGGCCTTAGAAAGAAACCACTTCATTTTTCTCCACCACGGCCCAGAGGTCTCTTCAGTAGCTTGATTTCCTTTTGCAAAGGTGAATCTCACCTATCTGCTGTGGCCTGCGTGCCATTTTAGTCCTCATCTCTCTTGATTTGTCTGCTGTGTCTTTCCTCTTTCTTCACTGACCACCATCTCCTCTTTCTTTAGGGTTCTTACATTTAGATTGCCATTCATTGGTAACTTCTTCTAGGTCTTCACATTTGCAATTCATCCTCTGCTCCCCTCCTTTACCTGCCTTCTTGAGTCAGGCCTGGGGTGCCCAGCACACAGCAGGAGGCCATCCACCAGCTGATGTTATCCCCATATTTGAAAGAGGAGGAAGGAGAGGAGTGTAACCATTTCCCCCAGGGTCATATTTGTTAAGAACAGCATTCGTAAAAATATTTTAGTTAAATATTGACTTCCCCTAGGATTTTGATGTATGATTGTGTTCAGGATAAAGATTTAAAATTAAAAATGTTTGGGTGTGTGTGCACTTTTCATTCGAAGTGAAAGTAAATGTTGATGCACAGAATATGTTTTTAATACATTTATTATTTACAAATATGAGTCACAGGCATCTGAAAGCAAGCCTATTCAAGCCTATTGAGAATAGGGATAAACGGCATTTAAATAGGACAAAGGAGGATGACGGCTTGATCTGTCCGAATCCCTGTCACTGTTCTAGGTCAGTGACTTCTAAGAAAACCATTTACAAATCTCTGCAATATTTCCCACACATTCAATGGTCTTCTTTGTTTTTGCACATTCAATGTTGACAAAAAAAAACCCTCTATGTTAGTGCCTAATGTTACTTAATTTTGTTTTTGATGTAAAATGTAACTTTTTTCCCTTCACATTTTATACTTCGCTGGTGTGAAAATATATTGTGTTTTTCAAGTCTGGTTCACACCTATAGCCAGGCAGGGATCCTTTTTTAGGTTTGAACAGTATTTATGTTATGTTTTTATAATTGGTATAATTTTTCTGTTTTCTCATCAGTAAAGGGGAGATCACGGCAGGGTAGGCATAGAGTCACGGGGTTGTGATCAGTTTAAATGATTTGATACATTTAATGACAGCAACCACTGACATTACTTGAGGATTTTCTCTGTACCGGGTATCACTTTGAGGGCTTCGCATGTATTATTACACTTGCTCTTCCCTAGAACTCTGTGCAGTAAGTCCTCTTATTACCACCTCCTCCCTGTTTTTTACACACGAGGAACCTGAAGGCACGGGCATTGGAGTAATGTTCCCAGGTTACAATGTGGCAAATGGCAAAGCTGGGGTTCACATTCAGGCAGGTGGGCTTCAGAGCCTGCCCCCTTACCCACTACGCTAGCCTGCCTTTCAGGTAAGCTAGTACCCCGAAGAACCAGCCTGTGGCTAGGTAGGAATTTTTATAAACATTGAGAAGTATAATCCAGAGCATGAAATGAATGTTTTTATGTTACTAATGCTCAGTGTAGTCTGGCGAGGGCATCTCCAATACTTGACAGCTGCTGCTGTAGTACATTTTCAGGTCCCTTGCTTGCTTGTTTTTCTGAATGCCTTTAGACATCTGACTTCAGGTAGGCGCACGTTAGTGGAAAGATCTGAGGTTAAGAATCAGAAAGCATTTGACTCTTCTAGCTGCGTGGTCTCGAGCAAGCTGCATGCCTTGCTGAACTCTGTTCTTCTTATCTGTGAAGATGACAATAACATCTGCTTCAGCTCCTACGACAGGAGGCATGAAATGATTAAATATTCGAGCACAAAGGAAGACGCTCAGGGAAGTGAGACAATGAGTCCCGAATGTGACACACAGTGCTCAGGACTGACAGCGTCGTCTTTGCTGTCTCCCTGGCTCCGAGTTTTGCCAGTTTCTTGAGGAAGACGGATATTAGTATCAGGATCTCACTGAGTATCACTGTTTTGTTGCTTATATATTTACGTCTCGAATGCTCTCTATAGAAAATTGTATATGATTCTAATTCTATAATCCACATAATTCTTAGTGGATCTTTTTGCTATTTTTATCAATACTGAACATACAGAGCTTTTTAACATACAACTACACGTTTCTAATTTGTGACATTAGTAAAAATTCTGGTGTGCAAATGATATAAACAATTTGTGTAATACAAAATACAATTAGTTAGCCATATATGGAAAATAGCTAAGCCTCTCTAGAGATCAAAGAAATGCAAAACAAAAGACATATATCATGTTTCGCATATGAATAAATTCTGTGCTGGCGAGGGTCATATTTATTATTGATGGGTATATAAACTGGATAAAAGCCTGTTGGAAGGCTTTTTATAACATATAACAAGAATCTTAAATATGTTCATGTATTTTAAGATAATTTGTTTCTGGAATCTAGCTTCGAGAAATAACATGAAGCACAGAAAAAGCTTTTAGTATAAGGTATTCATTGTGGCATTATTTATAAGAAGTGGGGAACAACCTAAATGCCCTATAAGCTGCGAATAGCTAAGTGAACAGGACGTTCTTTACATAATGGATTACTGTGCAGTTATTTAAAATTACGCTTATAAATAATTTATAATGACATGGAGAAATACATGTAATATAATTTCAGTGAAAAGCAAGAATGATATAGAATGATCCCAACTAAGTGAAAAATAAGTTATAAAAAATACAAATATCTGGAACTAAATATACAGAATGCTAATAATAGTTACTATGGAGGTAATGATTATGAATGATTTGTTTTCCTACTTTTCACTTTTCTGTATTTTTCAATTTTTGTTCACAATGAGTGCACGCTATTTTACAATATTAAAACCCAGAGCAAATGCTGCGTGAGCGAGGATTTCGTTGCTAGACTGGGCAGCAGTATCCGTTCCAGTAGGATTCTTCAACAAAGCAGAGTCCTTCCGTGCGCTCACTGTTAACGCTGCTCTCCAGGGCTTTTGTGGGAATTAAATATTCTACTATGGGTAACTGTGGCCAGGATAGATTGCTACCTGGTGAGACACTGCTATAGAAAATTTAAATTTCACGACCTTACACAGGACATGGGAAAGGCATTGTGAAAGGATTTTTTTACATTTCAAAGAAGTCACAAGCGTCCTTAACTAGCTGGATTTCTCAGGCGTTCTATAGCCTGCAACCTCTCAGGCATATTTCTTTCCGTGTGATGTGAGGATATGTTTGTACGTACTGGCACCTTTATCAGAAGCACACCAAGAAAGAAAAGAATGAATTTTAATTCACTCAGTTGCTTTTTAAAAAGTCTCACCACTTATCTAGTGGTGAGAAGTAGGGTCCTGGCTTATCCAGGACAATCCTGGTCTACACCTGTGGTCCTGGCATAGTTATTAATTCTGCCCTCGTTTTCTCTCAAAATTGCTCTGCTTCAGAGAATAAGTTACATGGTCACCCTAGCGATTTCAGATATGGGGAGAGGGGAGGAAAGAGTGGCACCATCTGGATGCTGACTCTTGAGTGGTGGGGGTGTGTGGGAGGGACAGTTGGCTCCTACCAGCCAGCCCGCGGGAGAAGGAGCAGCAGCAGCACTCGAGGGGACAGAAAGTAGCCCACTTGCCAATAAACACTGGCCCACGGGCTGTATCACTTAGTCTAATTAGCTGTATATCTATGACTTGATAGTGATTTTGATTCTGACAGCATTGGCTTTTCTTGAAAGTGGACCAGAAAATCTGTCTGGTTGATTTAAGACACCAAAGGCACACCTGTCCCAGGATTCTTCAGCCTACTCTGGTGCCTGGCATTTCCACCTTTAGAGTTGTAATGAAATGTCAGCAAAATCATTCAAATGATCATCCGGAGAGAATAGTGCAAAAGCACAGGGGAAATAGGACAATTAAGGAATTGGAAGGATCTTTACACCGACTCTGCTCTTCCCAGCAGAATAACCCTGAGCAAAGGACTCTACTACCCTGAGGTTCAGTCTCTGCAGCAGTAAAAAGAGGGGGAATAAACAGGCCCTGCCAATTCCTCGGGGTAGGAATGTGACCAAAATGATACTGTATATGAAAATGCTCTAATACAAAAGCACTCTGCAAATAGAAGACTATTAGAACCATGAGGTTTTTAAAATAAAGTAACACATTAGCTTGAGCTAACAGCATCACTTTGGAATGCAGTGAGCAAGTCCTGGGGGAAAACCACAAATTGGGCAAATTTTGATGGGTGGCAGCAGGGAGGAGCAGCCTGGCTGATCATCTGAACCATCTGGAGAGGGTTTTGGGCGGGGGGCGGGGAAGATTGGTGGGCTTCATCCCAAGAGCCTGAGATTCAGTTGACTAGACACACAGCCCAGAGGAAGCAGGATGGCAGTGGGGAAGCTGCTAAGCAAGATGCAGAAGGGAGCAGACAGGGCTATAAAGAGAGTGAGGGGGGAAGAAAATAATAGAACTCTGTTGCTTTGACAAGTTTTTTTCAGAGCTAGCCTTGCTAGGAAACTAAGGGCTAAAATTAATTTTTGTAAATTTTGGTTATATTACCTCCCATCCCACTCCCCCCTCCCAGTTCTAGAATATAAACTCCATGTGGGTGGAGATTTTTGTCCCTTTGCTTCACCACTGAATTGCAAGCACTTAGAACACTTCCTGGCACATGGTACCAGGATAATAGAAATTGCACAGGGGGTATTTGTCTGTGTCAGCTGTTTTCCCCACCCGTAGCTGTAATTTAAAGTTGGCTAATTTTGTTGTTGCAGTTCTGAAGCTACTGAAAGGAGGGCTGTCAGACCAAGTTATGGGTGAGGGCCTTGCTCCAGGCCATGAAATGGTAGCTCTCACTCGTGGTAATTGCTACTTCCACCACCAACCTAAATTCTTTGTTGTTGACTTGTCAAGTTCTGCTGTTACGACATCTTATTTATGTTCTTCTTCTCAAACACTAGGGCTACCCTACCAAGAACAGAATTTTTTAAAGTTGAGTTTAGTTGGTTACAGTAGTCCCCCCTTATCTGCAGGGGAGACATTCCAAAACCCGCAGGGATGCCCGGAATCGCAGGTGGTACTCGACCTTATACACACTCTTTTTTCCTATATGTACGTACTTATGATAAAGTTTAATTTATAAATTAGGTACAGAAGAGATTTAAAATAATCTAGTAATTAAATAGAACAAGTATAATATGCTGTAATAAATGTTCTGTGAATGTGGTCTCTCTCTCTCAGAATATCTGATTGTGGTGTACTCACCCTTCTTGTGATGATGTGAGATGATACAATGCCAACATGATGGCATGAAGTGAGGTGAAGGATGTCGGCACTGTGACGTAGCGTTACTCTACCAATGACCTTCTGACAACATGTCAGAAGGAAGATCGTCAGTCCAGACCATCGTTGACCATGGGTAACTGAAGCCCTGGAAATTGAAACCACAGATAAGGGGAGTTGTCCCTTATAAATAAACTTTATAATAGGTATGTATTTATAGGGAAAAAAACATAGTATATATAGCATTTGGTGTTATCTGTGGTTTTAGGTATCCTCTGGGGATCCTGAACGTATCTCTCATGGATAAAGGGGGATACTGTATAGCTTCAATATTTAGTTTGCTGTGATCTTAGTCTGGGTCCTCTAAGACAAGAGAATCAGAGGCAAGGATGAAAGTGTGGCCATTTTATTTGGAAAATGCTAGCCAGAGATGGTGAGGGTGAAGAAACAATAGAAATGAGGTAAAAAATGATGCAAACAATGGCATGTGATGTGTCACCACACTGGCCAGAGTTTCCTAACAGGCCTGGCAAAGATATGGCAGGTGCTTGGCAGGTCTGTTGCTTGGTATGCATGACTCCTCTGAAAACGCTGCAAGAAAAAGCCATCCTTCAGAGTAGTCCTCTGTAAGAAGGTAGTGGGGGCGATTTTTCTGCTGAGATCGCTTCTGTCTCTCATTTCCCATTGGCCAATGTTCACCCCATTGGGAGGTAACTCCTTATATTTTCAGCTCTTGGCAGCCACTCAGGAAGTGAGTTCCCATGCTCCAAGGTGTGGCATTTCATCCAAATCTAGAGACAACTTGATGTGATAAGGCTTAGTGTGTGGGGAGTAAGGGCTAGGCAGGACCAGGGTTCCAACTTGAATTCCAGGCATTTCAGGGAGTTCAGCAAAGGCAATGATTGTGTTAAGGATACAATAGGGGTGTCAGGGTTGCTTTCAGCAAGAAGAAGCAGTGGAGGAGATCTGAGAAGGTGCACAAAGATTGCATCCAATACACTTGATTTGCAAAATGGAAATTTTGTAAAAACGGAACTGTACGTGTTGATCTTTTTTTTTTTTTTAAAGATTTTATTTATTTATTCGACAGAGATAGAGACAGCCAGCGAGAGAGGGAACACAAGCAGGGGGAGTGGGAGAGGAAGAAGCAGGCTCATAGCGGAGGAGCCTGATGTGGGGCTCGATCCCATAACGCCGGGATCACGCCCTGAGCTGAAGGCAGACGCCCAACCACTGTGCCACCCAGGCGCCCCTGTACGTGTTGTTCTAATACTTGTTTTATTTTAAAAAGTCATAGCCAAAAAATAAAAATAAATAAATAAAAAGTCATTGTAATTTGTTCATCTGAAATTATCAGCTTTTGTCAATTACAAAGTCATTTTTTGCCATCAGTATGTTGTGATCATTCTTTTTAACGAATGCCTACGATTCAAGACAATGCATATGCCGTAATTTACTTTGCCATTTCCCTTATTGATGGACATTCACGTTGTTCCCAATTTTCCACATTATAGTAATTATCCTTAAGCACCATGTATGAATCTCTCTGGAGGACATATTTAAAGTGCTAAAAATAATTTGAAAAGAAAGATCTTGTTTAAAATCAGCCACCACACTCGCCTGGAGCTTTACTGATCTGATCCTTCTGACCGCATTAATTATGCCCTATTGCATTTTGCCCAGGGTCAGGCAGTTCTGAGTTTATGCCCCTGACTGCAATCTGCCGGCTTTTCAAATGGAGGTCTGCAACATCGATACAGCATGCTACCCTCCTGGGAGGCTCCTAACTCAGAGAGATTACTTTCCATTTTTGCATGTGTTCAAAGCCTTTCCATTTGAGCATTTTGTCAGTGAATAAGTGTCTTGAAGAAATAAAGAAATGAAATTCTATGCATTCTGATTTGCCCAGTCTGGGTTTCGCAAGCCCCATCATCTAGGGAGATGTAATTAGTCAGGCAATGGCGTATGGGTGAGAACTTGGACCAGACTGTGCATTCCCTGACCAGGGGTTTGAAGTGTTCATTGATAAGAAAAACACCACATGGCAAATTTTACATATCTTCTATCTCAGGTTTCAGGCATATGTTGGAGGAAAATTCTTTTGCCTTATGTTTTTATCTTGTTAATGCTTTGACATCTTGACAGTTTTGAAGGTAATGACCCCTTATGGGGAACAACAGGGACTCCATCTGCTTTTTCTCTTTTTCAGGCAGCTCATCCCATCAGTCTCCAGCCCACCGCGACAACCTCTGACGATCACTCCGGTATCCGTCCTTACTTATCCTGCAGTGGTTAACTATGGCATTTCTCAAATCTGCAATTTTTCTGACTGTAATAAACCCATCACTGTACTTTAAAAGTCAAATAACTTCCTCAGACAATAGATTTAATTATATGATAGGATACAAAATATTCTTATTCTAGTACCCTTTTGATTTCTTTCTCAGAGAATCTTAATAACATGGACCTATTATAAAAAAAATCAAATTTTACATGAAGCTATTTAAAAATTGATCAGACCAAATAGAAAAGACAAAATTATTAGTGTAACTTAGCCCTTAAAAGTGGTTGACTAGTAATGTTGAGTGAACCAAAGAATGCTTCTACAATCTTAAAAAAACAAACCCGACCCCTGAATTTAGAACCAAAACAGTATGTTTTTATTTTCTATGATGCCATTTAATATTTAATGCACACATCTTATACCACTTTATTGATTATTTATCATATTAAGCCTGGAGAATTAGTTGATAATTTCGGGTGAACAAATTACAACCACCATTTTTTAGTTATAATAATTTAATTATGGAATATATTTCGTGATTCTTAGTGATAAAATAATTTCCTAAATTATGGAATATGCCTTCTAGATTCAGTGATTCTAAGATCAGGAAATACCTACCACCTATCACATTTCTGATCAGCATGAGTTCACACTATACCAGCTCAAGCTAGAAAGCATGACATTTCCATTTGCTTGTACAGAAGACATTTCTTCTACAATTTCTACGTAGTACGTGTTCTGAAATGTTGAAAATCATTTATTGACCCCCAAAATTACCTTTGTGCATCTTCAAGTTTCCAGAGACCCCAGGTTGGTAGCCATTTTCTTAGGCAGCTATTTTCTTATCATTTCCTAGATGGTACTAATGTTGTGAAACTTGTACCCTGCCTAATACTCTTCTTATAGTGGCCTTTAAAAGGCAATTTAATAATTGTTATTTGATTCTGAGTCAGTGACAGAAAACAACAGAGAATGATGAGAGAGAGAGGGTAGGTACTTACTTCCATAGTTCCTTGTGTGGTGAGTCACCATAGGCTGGTTGCATCTCCTGTCAGGTGACAGCTCCTATCAGGCAGCACTCTCCATTCAGCCTTCTTCCTGTTCCTGGTTCAAGTAACTTCCTCGTTCCTTAAACAAAGAGTTTAATGAGGCCTTTAAGGATGTACGTTTGGTTTGTTTCTAGTATTGTATTAAGAACAATGCTGCAGTGAATAACTTCATATATGTCATTTTTTTCCTTGATTAGGGATCAAAGGATTATTGGGAGTTGGCGCACTAAAGGGAGTAAGTTGGAAAGATAGGAAGTGAGATGAGAGCAAAGAGAAGGATAGAATCAAGATCATGAAGTTATTGATAATGACAAGGTCTACAGCAGGACTATGGGGTGAATGACTGAGGTATGGTGAGAACAATAGGTTCAACAAACAGGTTGAGTGGAGGCGTTCAAAAAACTGAAAGACTATGGTGTTGGAAGGATCACCTACAATATTTATTAAAATCACCAAGAATTAAGACTAAAGAGAGAGATTACCAGACTGCAGCTAATATTGAGAAACAAGAGCAAATGACCTAAGTATCAATGGAGGATAGCAAAAATGAACATTATTAGGTGAACTAATCTGATAGCAAGGGCTTTAAAGCTGGGGAATTTTAGTGAGTGGAATGAGAAAAGTCTAAAAGTGACAATGAGAGCAAAGAGGTGGCCTACCCCACCCGAGGCCCAGGTATATGACTGTGGGAGAAAACCAGTCACTATGTATGAGATGGTTGCAGGGGAAGCAATATCCTCAGGGAAGAACTAGGTTTCTAGAGCAAGGAGGTGAATGAAATGCTCAGAGAAGAAGCTGAGGATACAGGGAATTTGGTTAATGATGGCTGAATTCCAGAGGGTACAATGGAAGGATTTCATTTAACTATACAACGTTCACAAGCAGAACTTCTGCTGTAATTTTGCCAGTTATCTTCTTTTTGCCTGAAGTTCATCTTTTAGTTGTTTTCTTAAGAAAGGCCAATAGGAACAATGGTACCTGGGTTTTTGCATATTAGAAACTCTTCGTTGCTCGTCTTTATACTTGAAAGACAGTTTGGTTAGACTTAAAGTCTTTGTGTCCACTTTCTATATTTAAGTATCTTATATATGTTGCTCCGACATCTTCTTATAATGAACATTACTATATAGAAATGAAAGACCAGCCTGACAATTTCCCTTTATAAGTTACTTGATTATCTGCAAACTTCCCTGAAGGATTATTTTTTTTCTTTGTAGTCAGCATGGTGAACGAACTTGGTAAAATGTCCTTGGATGATAATACAGTTTTTCAATAGAAGAGTTGTCTTTTAATTGAGCAAAATTTTCTTCAATCATATCTTTAAATGTTTATTTTCTTCCATTATGTTGAGTCTTTTTCTTGGGGGTTGGGGGACACAAATTATGTTTTGTAAAATTCCCTTTGCCTGTTTTCTATATCTATTATTTTGTTTCTAATCTTTTTGACTCTGTCATTTTATTTTGCTTGTTGTTCTCAATTCTTTTCTCTATATTGTTATCTTAAGTTACTTTTCTCTTACCTTTTTTTAAATTTTGTCTTTATTTCTTTGAAGGTTTTGCTTTTTTCTACTGCCTCTCTTCTGAATTATTCTATCTTGAGGTTCACCATAATCTTCCTTGAATTCCTGCATTTCTGCTTTATGTTTTTGTTTGTTTTTTTTTTCATAGAGGTGATTGACTTATTTGTCTTTTATTTAAAAGGTTTTATGTATGTATGTATGTATGTATTTATTTTAGAGAGAAAGAGAGTGCACAAGGTGGGGGGAGGGGCAGAAAGGGAAAGAATCTCAAACTGACTTCCCGCTGAGCGAGATCCCATGACCTGAGCCGAAATCAAGAGTCAGTCACTTAACCCACTGAGCCACCCAGGCACCCCAGGGGAAGAGAGTTTTCAAAAAAAATTATGTCATAGTGACATTTTACTGGTAAAGTATGCTTCCCATGTTAAGTTTTGCTCCTTTTCCCCCAGATTTTTGTGTATAGTTTCTTTATGTTGGTGCTGTGTACTTCCTTTCTTATTTCTCATCAGCAAATGAAATGTGTTTTCCTGGACTAACGATTTGTAAGAGTTTCCAGTATAGGTGGGAGGAAGCTCATTTTCACTAGGTATGGGCTCTCTTCTCCTGCCACATGAACAGATTGCCTCTGCAAATATGGCTTACCTGTGTGATTTTTAAAATTTATTTTAGGAGGAGAGGGCAGAGGGAGAGAGAGAATCCTCAATCAGACTCCTCACTAAGTGCGCGGAACCTGATATAGGGCTCAATCCCAGCGTGGCGTGCCCCAGGTTCCACACCCCTTTTTGTAAAACAAAGGATAAAATTTCTTCAACTCAGGGTCTGTTCCTTACCTTTATGTGTTACTCTTTTGCTAGCAGTGTCAGCTGGGTCTTCTTGCTGTTGAGATCCAACCCTATGTTTTTTTCTGTCTACTTTCTCCCACATAATTTCTACTCAGCTTTAGTTGTTTTTGGCAACTCCTATATATGTTTTAGAGTCTGGGTTGTATACTAGTATCCTAGTTTGCAAAAGAAAAAAAAAACAGTTTGTGGATTTGGGGGAGAGGGGTGTAGGTAGTGTTTATAATCCTTGTAGCTCTTACATGATTTCCAAAAGTAGAAAGAGAAAATGCTAATATAGCTAGTCATGTTCATACCAAAAGTTCTAATTCCTTAGAATCATGATATCCACATTTTATGGATAATCAGAAACATCTCTCTAATGATATTCAAAGTTAGGGATTTTTAGGATAGCATGGAAAGAGTCCTTCAAAATTAGTCAACTGTTAATAAAATGTGCAAAAGCCTACCAAAACCAGGGATGACTCATGTCTCTTGGCTAGGCCTTGCTAAAGTCTCAGAATTATGATATGCTGGAAATTTCAAGACCCCAAGAGACAGACCAATTAAGGGTTTATATTATTCATTTACCCTGTATAAAATACCATGCTAGGCAGTATTCAGATATTTCCATACTACTTACAGTTTGCCTCAAGGTCAGATTCTACAATGATCTGAATTGTTTGGATACTGAGCTGGCATTGCTGGCACTGAATTGGGGACAGAAGTCCACTCCTTGCAGCCAAAAGTGTCTGCTTGTCTGGCAAGATTTATTTCACATGGGGATGATGTCAGAGTATTTCTGGTCCTGAAAAATATTTACCTGAAACAGAAACTCACTGATTCATCTTTTTATGACAATGACAATATGGTTAGGTATGTGACCGAACAATTCTTGAGATGTCTGGACTGTATTCAAGCAGCGTACAGTTATTTCTATTCCAAATTTTTGTTACTGAGAGCTGCCATCAGCCTGGAGTGCAGTAGTTTCAGGAAAGAGAGCATGTAGATAGGAATTCAAGACAATTTTGTAATTCATAGGCCACTTCTCAAATTCTAATTAAATTGTGTCTTTTTTGATAGTATAATTTCTTTTCAGGTCTGTGAAATTAAATTCTTCTTGTCACCAAGCTGCACAGATAGAAGAGTTACTTGGTAATTCAAACACATCTTGAGGCTGGCGTGCCAAAAGCAGCTGCAGCATGGTTCATATTCATCAAAGCATGTGTTTTTGGAAATCTGGACTTTATGCCTACCAAAATAGTACAGCAGCTCCTCAAAATCTATAATTCCATTAAGCCCAGTTGCCACGAGCTCAATTCACATGCCTGGTTTGAGCCTGAGCTCTCATTTCCTGAAACAGAAGCCCTTCCCTTCCCCTATGGTTTCAAGCTCAGTGTATTCAGGTGTTTCATCAGATCAGCAAGAAAGCACAATCTCTCCCCCGGCACGTTGAGTTAAGTTGGGCCTCTGAGAGCCCTTTCAATTCCCCAAAGTCCTTGACCTCAAAACACCTCTTTAACTAGCCTGACTGCATTAAAACAAGCCCAACTATACACACTGCTCTGTCTTCGTCCAACCTGCTGATGGTTAAGGGCACAGGCATAAAACATGCTGACAACCATGGCAACCTCCATTCTTACACCAGGAAAAGAATCTCACGCAGCTCAGGTCACAGACTCGCCTGATGAAGGATGTGAGGAACATCAGACCCCTCTTTTGTCTTGAGTTAGTATTGAAGCATTCCCTCCCACCGCACTTCACTGCAGATAGCCCACCTAGACAAAACACCCATGCTTATGCCAAACTTCCCAAATTCTTTGCTGGTAGAGAGAGCCCCTGAAAGCTTTCTGTGTTCTAGCCAACCAGGGTCAATTAGGTCACCTGCTGCATACTGCTGCTTTTTAACATTCCATTCCATACATTTGGGAGGTGGGTTGTGCATCTTAAATTTAAAATAAAAATAAATACGTTTACTTTGTTAAGTGTGTGTATATCACAGTGGTTTTCAAACTTTTTTTTTGTTATCTGGAAATTCACTATGTAAAGGAAATAAAGAACAGCTAGCTGTACTAAAGGGGGGCAGAGAATAAAAATGCATTCCCCTGCCTTAAGACCTGTATGAAGCCCCTTTCAATGCATAGTCAATGTGTGTGAATAGTGCATAAGTATATGAAAAGGAGATATATTCTTATTCTCTCTCACATCTATTTATATAAATTTATAAACATATATATAATCTACCTTATTAATTATGTTACTTAGGGCTTTTCTATCCTTACTTATTATTTTTTACCAATTGATCTGATCTGCATGAGAGGTAAATTCATCATGTTTCCTGTTGATTCCTCCTTGAAACTTCTGTAGTTTTTTTCTTTATAAATTTAAATGCTATGCAGTTTGGTATATAGATATTTATAAGTGTGAGATCTTAATTTTGTATCTCATGCTTTATTGTTAAAACTGTCTGTCTATGTCTCATTTCCCCTGAATTAAGCTTTNAATGCTTTTCCCCTGAATTAAGCTTTGTTTGAGGTAGTTTTGATATTGGCTTCATTTGCTTAGTGTAATTTCATCTCTCCAATTTTCATTCTAAAGCACTATGCTTTCNTCCAATTTTCATTCTAAAGCACTATGCTTTCGTTATCTTATGTATATAGCATATAGTTGGGATTTGATTCGATATTCTATCTGAGAAAAATTTTCAACTAATTGGTAAAATTAATCTTTTTATATTTATCAAAATGAAAGTTATGTTCTACTTTAGTCCACCTATCATTTTTTTGGTTATACTTTTAGTTTATATTACTTGTTTAACTTTTTGTCACTATACGGCCTCTATACTCTTTTGTATACGTGTTTTTGAGTTTGGAAAGCATGTATTTCTGTTCCAGTGGGTATCTTAATAACTTTATAACTGTATTTTTAGATACTATTCAAAGCAATAAGCAATATATTTCCTCTACCTCCTCTCCTATTCCCTAATTATATTATTTTTTTTGTAGTGTTCACCTTATTTCTTTTCTCTCTCAACTTCTTTTGGTTGTTTCCTTGCTACATTGTCAGGATCTATAACTTACTCTCTGTTCTCTGACCATAATTGTAACACTTGTTTTAGATTTAATTCTACAGTTAAATGAATTCAATGATCACTGCCAGTTGTTTTTTAGTGGGTTTTTTGTTTGGTTTGGTTTGCTTTGGTCCTAAATTCATCTCTTGCTTGGCTGAAGTTAATTCTCTACTCCTGTCCTACAAAAGGCCTCATAAAAACCATATTGCTTACTTGTTCAAAAATATTATATATTACATTTGTATTTATTTTATTTTTTATTTTTTATTTTATTTTATTATTATATTATGTTAGTCACCACACAGTACATCCCCGGATTCCGATGCAAAGTTCGATGCTTCATTAATTGCGTATAACACCCAGTGCACAATGCAATACGTGCCCTCCTTACTACCCATCACCAGTCTATCCCATTCCCCCACCCCCTCCCCTCTGAAGTCTTCAGTTTGCTTCTCATAGTCCATAGTCTCTCATGTTACATTCCCCCTTCTGATTACCCCCCTTTCTTTATCCCTTTCTTCCCCTACCGATCATCCTAGTTCTTATGTTCCATAGATGAGAGAAACCATATGATAATTGTCTTTCTCTGCTTGACTTATTTCACTTAGCATTATCTCCTCCAGTGCCGTCCATGTTGCAGCAAATGTTGAGAATTCGTTCTTTCTGATAGCTGAGTAATATTCCATTGTATATATGGACCACAGCTTCTTAATCCAGTCATCTGTTGAAGGGCATCTCGGCTCCTTCCATGATTTGGCTATTGTGGACAATGCAGCTATG
Organism: Ailuropoda melanoleuca; assembly: GCF_002007445.2. Lineage (NCBI taxonomy): Eukaryota > Metazoa > Chordata > Mammalia > Carnivora > Ursidae > Ailuropoda > Ailuropoda melanoleuca. Next base: position 44,612,636 of record NC_048232.1, read on the forward strand.
AACATTGGGGTGCATATGGCCCTTCTCTTTACTACGTCTGTATCTTTGGGGTAAACACCCAGTAGTGCAATGGCTGGGTCATAGGGTAGTTCAATTTTTAACTTTTTAAGGGACCTCCACACTGTTTTCCAGAGTGGCTGTACCAACTTGCATTCCCACCAACAATGTAGGAGGGATCCCCTTTCTCCACATCCTCTCCAACAATTGTTGTTTCTTGCCTTGTCTATCTTTGCCATTCTAACTGGCGTAAGGTGGTATCTCAGTGTGGTTTTGATTTGAATTTCCCTGATGGCTAATGATTTTGAACATTTTTTCATGTGTCTGTTAGCCATTTGTATGTCTTCATTGGAAAAGTGTCTGTTCATATCTTCTGCCCATTTTATGATTTGTTTATTTGTTTCTCGTGTATTGAGTTTGAGAAGTTCTTTGTAGATCTTGGATACCAGTCCTTTATCTGTAGTGTCCTTTGCAAATATATTCTCCCATTCCGTGGGCTGTCTCTTAGTTTTTTTGTATTTAAATAAGCTTCTCTGGGGGCACCCAGGTTGCTCAGTCGGTTAAGCATCCAACTCTTGATTTTGGCTCTATGTTTGGTTAAAATTTTCTTTTGTTTAATGGCAGGTTTTTAAATTTTTTATTTATTTTTAATTTTTTTAAATATTATTTAATTGAGAGAGAGAATAAGAGAGTGCGTGAGAGAGAGGAAGGTCAGAGGGAAAAGTAGACCCCCTACTGAGTGGGGACCCTGATGCAGGACTCAATCCTGTGACTCTGGGATCTTGACCTGAGCCAAAGAAAGTCACTTAACTGATGGAGCCACCCAGGTACCCAATGGCAAGTTTTTGAAATGAAAATTTTAATTTGGCATTTTTTCCCCCATTCCCTTCTTTTTTCTTTTGGTATCTTTGCATGCTGGTTTGTTTTTGATTGATTACTCATCTTTGAAGAAGAGGTTTTCCAAGTTTTCTAAGATATGCTATGTGCAGAAAGTTTGTGCTGAGGAGGGGTTTGGATCATGTTCCAGCCTAACAGAAATCCTTGTGATACAAAGGTTGTGCATGACTACCTTTAATTTCTCCTTCTAAGAGACTGGTAGTTGCAGGACTGCTCAATTGCACTTTTATTCCCCATCTTGTCTCACCAACAGAATGCTTCCCGCATATATGGTATGCGTGAACATCCCTCTTTCAACTGTGCCTTCCCTCCTTCTCTTTTATAATAAATCAGGTTGACTGGAGGCACTGCTGCCAACCCATAGACTTGGTCCCCTTATTTCAAATGCAGGATTGTTGGTTTTGCCCTTAAGGTAAGTCACTTACTTGTGTAAAAGTGTGCTTTGTTGATATTTTCTGACATCTATAGTCACGGACATTTTATCTGATTGGTTAAGCCTGGGTCACATGCTCACCCTTGAAGAGGAAGAATTCGGTTCCACTTGAATCATGTGGACTGAACATGGTGAAAGGGTACTTCTCCAAATAAAATCACTGTGCTGATTTCAAAAAGGTATAATGGATGCTGAACATGAAAGAGAGAGAGAGAGAGAGAAAGAGAGAGGATATTTAATCACTTGTTGCATTAAACAAATTCATCCTTTGAAATATTTCTCCTTTCCTTATTTATTATGGTATTGGCACTCATTATCTCATAGTAGCTTCCTATCTAATCTTCTTGCCTCCCATTCCCCCTCGAGTACATTCTAGGCATTGCCACCACATTACTCTTCTTAAAGCACTGTTTTCATCATTTCTCCCTTCAACCCAAAATCTTTTAGGAACTCTCTTCTGACTCCCAAATGCCACATTCCTCAGTTTGGCATTTATAATCTCCCAGGGTCTGGCTGCCACATATCTATCCAGGTACTATCTACCTGTACTTGTTCCATGTGCCCCTAATCTGCAGGGCTCCCTATCACTGAACACATTGCAAGTTTTTGTTATAATGCCTTTGTTATATTTTTATGTTCTTCCCCATCACCATTTCTCTCCTCCTAAGTCTGATCTCAGATGATGAGCCAGAGACTGCTAGTTATCTCTAATATCTGTTCTCCTCTTTTTCTCTGGTTATTTGAACTATTGATTTTTTGCTGGGCACATCGCTACTCAATAGAAATGACATGTTTCAACATTACTTATTGTTAAGTTCTGACCAATAAGGGGTAAGTGTAGTGATATATACAAGTTCTGCAAGTGTTTTTTTTTTAAAGACTCACTCATTATAGAGAGACAAAGAGTGAGTGGGGGGAGGGGCAGAGGGAGACAGAATTTTCAAGCAGACTCCTTCATGAGTGTGGAGTCTGATGCAGGGCTTAATCCCAAGACTGATAAGATCATGACCTGAGCTGAAACCAAGAGTCAGACGCTTAACTGACTGAGCCACCCAGGGGCCCCGTAAGTGTTCTTAAATATTTAAGAGGGATGTGTCCTTTTCTGCCCCTATCTCTTTTCTGCTGGCTGGAAATAAGGATGTGATGGCAGAAGCTTGAGCAGCCATTATGGATCATAAGGTAGAAGCAGCACGTTCAGGACGGTAAAGCCACATGGTAAAGAGAGCCTGTGTCTGCGTTGATCAGAGAGCTACCATATCAGCACTCAACTGTCTGTACTTACATAAGAGAAATCATTTTATTTTGTGTAAGCTACTGCTATTTTGAGTTTTTAACTTCTATAGAAACCAACCCCTCCATTATACATTGTTTAGGATAATTTTCTGGTGGCTAACGGTAGCAATCCATTCAAAATCTAAGCAGAATGGGGGAATTCTTTTAAGAATACAAGGATTTGTCACAGAACCTATGGGTAGGAATGAAGGAAGCCTCAGGAATAGACTGTAATCTGGGACTCTGGGGAAGCCACAAAGTCTTCTCATTGTGTCTCACCCCTCCTTCTCTTCTCTCTTACTGCAGATAATTTATGTACCTGGCAGAGCAAAGCTATAAATACATGTTTAATAGATGGCAATTTGGGTGTCTGTGAGATAATATGGACCTGAANGGGGAATTCTTTTAAGAATACAAGGATTTGTCACAGAACCTATGGGTAGGAATGAAGAAAGCCTCAGGAATAGACTGTAATCTGGGACTCTGGGGAAGCCACAAAGTCTTCTCATTGTGTCTCACCCCTCCTTCTCTTCTCTCTTACTGCAGATAATTTATGTACCTGGCAGAGCAAAGCTATAAATACATGTTTAATAGATGGCAATTTGGGTGTCTGTGAGATAATATGGACCTGAAGCCAGTTACCAAAACTTTTCCTTTATGTATGTAGCTTGTTAAAGTGACTCTTTTGAAGAGAACCATACTTTTTAGAGTCTAAGCTGTTCTGTTAACCTTTTCTCTCAGCCTTCCAAATTTGTGCAGTTGTTTATTCCAACATCAGAAAAAGGGCCTGAAATGCAGAGTTGTCCATAACTGATCTAATAAAAGACACTTCAGAGACAGTTCTGTTTTTGTACAGGATTGCAAAAGCAAATTTTTATGGGAATGCAAACACTGGCTCAGAAATAATTATTTTGTTAGATAAGGAAACGATAGATTATTTTTGGTTTATTTTTCCCTGTAACCAGCTTTTTTTTCCTTCTTTTGTTTTTGTCTTTTGTGTTTTGCGAGTGTCCCACACTTCGTAACATATTTTGGTCTCTGTGCTGCAAAGACAATGAAATGTTATTATTGTTATTTTCCCTGTAACCAGCTTTTTTTCCCTTCTTTTGTTTTTGTCTTTTGTGTTTTGTGAGTGTCCCACACTTCGTAACATATTTTGGTCTCTGTGCTGCAAAGACAATATAATGTTATTATAGGTAACCACTCATATTGCTCTTCTCATTCTCAAACTGTGCTCACAGGTTAAGTATGTGAGAGGAAACACCTCTGAGTACATTCCAAAGAGACTCTTGGATGCTAGGTGATTTGCAAATGGACCAGCCTGGGACTCAGGCATAAGGTTACCACTAACTATTTCCTGTAGATGTTCCATGTCTTAACTTCTACATAAAACATATCATAGGGCCTGTCCTCTAAATATTTATTTATTTATTTATTTATTTATTTATTTATTTGACAGAGAGAGAGAGAGAAAGAGCACAAGCAGGGAGAGTGGCAAGCAGAGGGAGAGGGAGAAGCAGGCTCCCTACAGAGCAGGGAGCCAGATGCTGGACTCGATCCCAGGACTCTGGGATCATGACCTGAGCTAAAGGCAGAAGCTTAACCAACTGACCACCCAGGTGCCCAACCTCTAAACATTTATATACCAAGACAGTACTTCTGCATGTATGTCATTTACTCATTTGCATATATTGAGCCAGTCCTACTACATGTCAAGTTTTATACTTGTTCTCAAGAAGCTCATAGTAATTAGGAAAATAGACAAAACTACAATTATCATTCCATGTGATAAGTGCTAGAAAGAGACAATGTCCTATGGGAGCGCAGTTAAGAGCACCTAACCCATACTGTGATGGGATAGGGTTGGGTGGCAAGCGATAAGGAAGAGCTCACAACAGAATTGATGCTTAGACTGAATAATGAAGGATAAGCAGGAATTAGGTTAAGAAAAGGAGGAGGGTCAGGACTTAAGCAAAAGGAGCATATGTAAACATGACATGTATTAGAGAGTATGACAAGACTGGAGAACCCAAGTAGTCTGCTGTATGCTGAGTTTATTCTACCTAGTTACTGTTATGCCTGTCTCTCTTGCTGTGTTCTAGTTCTTGGGGTGGAGATTGTGTGTAATGGTTTCTTTGTCCCCATGTAAGCACAGAGATGGAGCACAGTAAATAATGGATAATAGTATTCATTCAGGACATGGCATTAATGACAGGGGGTAAGGGAGAATACTTAGGAGTCCATTGATGGAGGAAGGTTATCTAGTGACAGTGAATAGGAAATGGGATAGATTTAAGACTTACTTGGGAATTAGAATGGATAAGACTTGCTATTTTGGTGATGGGGTATAAGAGAGTAAGTAATGACTTTACAGGTTTCTGTTTGGATTATAGGTGCCCAGTAACAGTAATAATGTTATTAATAACAGTTGATATTCATTAGGCAGTCTGCATCATGCAGTACACTGTTTTACATGTATTAAACCATTTAATCTCTCAACGACTCTGTGAGGTAGATATGCTTATTATCCCTACTTATGTGAGAAAATTGGAACTATCAGAGATCAACTTGCCCAGAGTCACCCAGCTAGCCACAGCGATTTCAATCCCAGGAATTCTGATTCCTATAGTCATACACATACACTTCACCGCCTCTAACAAATGTGATCAATATTTAGAATGATGGTTCTATTCAATGTCACATAAATTGCATGTCTTCTACTAAATATAGAGACACATACAGTGATCGCCTCTTTTTGATCCGATTTTGGGAGCTCGGTTCTGTATTTTTCACTTTTCCTACCTGGAGAACCTTAAGTGGGGTGGAAGTCTGATTTAAAAAAGTTGACTCAAAAGATAAGAGAAGGCGGGTACAGAAAGGACATTCTCGAATACTCCAGCCGCTGCTCAAATGATGGAATCTGGCTCTATCAGGCTTCGTCTGCTCCCATCCCCAGTCACACACACTACACGCACACGTAAGATAAATATGGACGTCAAGTTTCAGGTTGGTTCTAGCAGTCCTCAACTCACTTCGAAGGTTCATTTCCCGACTCCTGTACAGTCCGACACGAAGTTAACTCAAGGCCTCTTGTCGAACCCACGGAGTCACGGTCCAGCGAGGCGAGCGCTCTGTTTCCAGGGCAACCGCCCGCGGAGGCACCTGGGGCACGCTCCCCGGAACCTGCGAAGAGTCCCGCCTGGCGCCAGGGGGCGCGGGAGAGCGTCGGCTCCTCCCGCCCCACGCCGGCCCCACGCCAGCCCCACGCCAGCCCCGCCCCGCCCCCGCCCTGCCCCCG
>NC_048232.1:44618612-44624917 GCF_002007445.2 Ailuropoda melanoleuca
CGTCCGCGCGCCCGCCTCCCTCCCGCGAGCCGGCCTGGAGGGGCAGCCGTGGCAGGTGCAGGTGCGGGCGCAGCGCGTGGGGACCCGGCCCAGCAGACCCGGTCCGGCAAGCGCGCTCCCCCGGCTCGGCACGCGGGCTTTAGGACTCCTGGAGGAGGCGGCGGCGGCGGGAGGGCTCGGCGCCTCGGGGTGTCTGGGGCCGCTGGGGCGTCGGGCGGCGGCGGCTCCTCCCCCGTCCCCCGGACGCGGGCGCGTTACTCATTAACTGCGCGGTCCCGAGCTCCCGCGGCTGTGAACCCGAATCCCGGTTACCTGTTGGCGGGGCGCGCGCAGCTCGGAGCGGGGGGAGGTTCTAAGGGGGGGTGGTTCTAAGAGAGTTCCCGAACAAGTGTGGAGCCCGGCTCTGCGCGGGACCTGAAGTGGGGTGAAGCAGTAGGCATGGATCTGCGGTCTTAGTAAAGGACAAGCGAGGTTCCATGCCGAGGCGTAGAGGTCACCCTCGGCAGGTTTCGGCGAAACTTGGGGGGCCAGAGCAAGCGCCCGGAGTCGTGCCTTAGGTGGCAGCGCATTTCGGCCAGACTTTTGTTTCGGGGGAGTTGAGACGAGCTGCACCGACGTAATTGTAATTACACTGCCCTTCCAGCGTTGACAACTCTCTCCGACCGCCCGGGGACCAGCAAGCTCTAATGGACTCTAGAAGTGATGATGTTAGGTGGAATCCGCATTACGTGAAGAGTTGCAAGTTGTTACGGGATTAAGAAAACAAATCTATAATGGCTAAAGGGTAAGGTCTTGAAAATTAAGAATGCTGAGTTCATACTGATCCCTAAGAAGCAATTTAGTTTCGTGGAAATACAGCATATTCCGAGGCTACCTGTTTAACACTCCACGGTGTTTCCCCCTCCAGCTCCTTCCTTGAGGAAAAAAAGCCGTGTAATCTTTTGCCGTGGAATGATTACATAATTGGAGGAGACCGATAAGCGGATTAAAACAAAACTTCTATTGTAAATCGATTGAAAGACCCAGTTTCTGTTCATTAACCTTCTTATTTTGTTGTTCATACGGTTTTTTTAAAACGATGAATGACAAATCAAGGAGGAAAGAGGCAAAATAGATGTGTAGACCGATCATAGCAAATATTTGATACTGTTAAATATTCCACCAGTTTTATGGGGCCTTGTTCTGTTAACATTTGTTATTTATTTACTAGTCCTGTGCATTTTGATGGAACTTTTCTTGTTTGGACAGACACTGAATCCCAACTATGGTTTATGTGATCTAATCCTAAAGCCCATGTGGAATTTACAGAAGTTAGTTTAGCAGTTCTACAATTTTACTACAGTAGTGTATTTCTTATTATATATATTTATAACAGTAAATTTAGATATTAGTCCATATGTTTATTAACCAAAGCGGACACTTGAATGTAACTCCTCCCTATGTGTTTGGCAAACAATTCAACTGTGGTATTGAATACCTCTTACCTTTTCCTGGGATGGATATTTGCTGTTTGGCTACTTGTGGGTTTTCTAATTGGATACACTTGTACTTTTTGAATTAGTATAGTTATGCATATGCTCCCTTTAGTATTTTTTTCCTCTAATTTTCTCTAAACCCCTCAATTCCCCACAACACATACGTCCCACAAATAATTTTTACAATGGAAGATTTCTTAGAAATCTCAATTTTTAATATGGCAGAGCAAAAACTTGTAGGTGACCGTAGTTTTGCTTGTATTGTGGTTAGTGCACCTTTTATTTTCTTTCCTGAGCGGGACTGACTGAACCAATTAGTTACCTAGTGATATAAAAAATTGTTAATCGGTTTTTAAGTTTTAGCTCCATTACTTACTGTGCATGTGACCTTGAAGTAAACCGTTTAACCTCTCGGAGCTTATTTTTTCCATTTGTAAGTGGATAGAGTATTAGGGTAAACCATGTGACTGCCAGTTTTCAACTGTTTTTAACATGGTTAAACTAATATGAACATCTTAATGGTGGGATGAGAATTAAATTATATACTCCGTGTGAGATGTGGGAAGTAGGGGAAAGGAACAAATATTAGCTTGGTAGTGGGCCATACACTGTGTTGCTCTAGGTACTTTGACCCCTTTGGTCCTCAGGACATTCCTGGCATATAGATGGTATTACCACATTTTACAGATTAGGAAATTGAGGCTCAGAGAGGNTTAACATGGTTAAACTAATATGAACATCTTAATGGTGGGATGAGAATTAAATTATATACTCAGTGTGAGATGTGGGGAGTAGGGGAAAGGAACAAATATTAGCTTGGTAGTGGGCCATACACTGTGTTGCTCTAGGTACTTTGACCCCTTTGGTCCTCAGGACATTCCTGGCATATAGATGGTATTACCACATTTTACAGATTAGGAAATTGAGGCTCAGAGAGGTAAAATAACTTGCCTCTGATTACTTAGTTGTCAGTGGTTGTATAGATGATTAATGGCAGAGCCAAGCCAGGATTGAAAACTGAATGTGGCTGCCCAAAGTGGAACTCGTCACACGCTTGCTCCTTCCATTCCTTTCTACATCTTCTGTAGAGGAACTTTGTAATAAGGAGACAGCAGATGAAAGGAATTATTGTCATTTGTATTTCTGGTTAAAAAGTATCCAGGTTTTCTGGTGATGGTGATACCGCTATTGCTACTCTTACTTTTGAGCTTATCGCTTACCACATGTCAGGTTCTGCTGTAAGCACTATACCAACTCATGTACTCTGACAGTGACTTAGGAGTTAGCTAATGCTTTATCCCATTTTATAGTTGAGAAGGTTGAGACACTGGAAGGTTATTAGCTTGCTTTAAGGTGGCACAGCTAATTAAGCGATGGGACTAGATGAGAAAAGTCAGGCAGCTGGTCTTTAATGTCCATGCTCTTCACCACGACAGTCTACTGCTTCATGTGTAGGTTATGCTGAATTGTTTTTAATTGCGTTTTTACGAGATACTTAATATTAGTATAATAAGTAATTCTTTATGTGTCACCAGAGATTTTTAAATCAAATATTCATTGAGCATCTACTCTGCGAGTCACAGTGGAGGATTGAAGGAAAGTATTCATGGAGTCTGGGAGGCAAGCCTTATATCCTTCCTGTATCTTTTATAAGGTTCTCAAAATTTAGAAGGCATGTTTCACATATATGTGTTGTAATTTTGATGCATGCCAAATAAGACAGAGCATTATAATAGTTGGGAGAGTGGGGAGGAAGAATGAGTTGTGGATAGAGATACTGTGTGTTCAGGTATGAGGGAAAGCTTTCAGGATATTCTGAGGGAGTACACTTTTTCAAGTGTAAAGCTTTGTCTTAGAGTTTTGGTTAAGGTGTAGTTCATTAAAGGATAGTAAGTTGGTTACTAAATTAATTACTTAAACACACTTGGATATTTTAAAAATAAAATATCTGAGTTTTTGAAAACTCCTTGCTAGCTAATTCCTCCTTTACTATTCTCCCTAGCTTTGTCAGGTAGTACTTTTTTTTTCCCGCCTCTCTTTTATGCTTTCAGAGTACCGAGTACATGCCTGTGTTTTGGTATTTATTAGTCTTGGTATTCATAGTGTATTGTAAATGTTTGTTGACAGTGAGTTCTCTTCCCCTAGTGCCCACGTGCTTCAAAGTCAGGGCATACGTAAGTCATCCTGACCCCATTTTATAGCTTTGGTACTGGGCTGTGCTTGGTGATGGGTTCAGTGGAAGAATGTTAAGATGTATTGAAATTGATCTAGCAGTAGTAATGGAAATGTGTTCTGAATGAGAACTGTGGGGACTAGTGGAAGGAAGAGAGGGATATACTTCCAGCAGCTAGCATTAACTTGCTATCTCTATTTTTTCCCTTCTGCTTTCCCTTTCAACTTACAACTAAATGAGGTAGCTTCATAAGCTTAAATTCTACCTATTCATGGTTAGAAAAAAGTGAAAAAGTAATCGTGATTTATCTCAGAATATCGGCAAAAGAAAATTAGATAGCTATAGCCATTAGCTGAGATTACTTAGATCAGAGGAAAAGAATGGAAAATTTTGAAATAGTTCAAGTTTGCGGGGGATTTGTGTCTTGTATTAAAAACGTGGTTGTAAACATAAGCATTAATGCAAGTCAATAGAATTCTACATATATGAATTGATAGTCTGGTATAAAGAAACTCTGCAAGAATGTGAAGTACCTTAGAAGCTTAAAAGAGCATACAGATGATAGCTTAGAACTAATTAAATAAGTGAATTGTAATTTGGTGTGTCTAGATAATAGTATTGAGTATTTGTTTGGGAGCACCTGGTTGACAGATCAGGGTAAAATATAAAAAAAACAACCAAAATAAGTTCAGAAAACAATAAGTAAAAGTGCATTAATTTCCTGCTAGGAAGAGGGTTATATTTGAACTCTATACCTCAGGAAAAAAAAATGTTTTCCCTTTTCTTCACTTTTATTGTCAGATAAATAAGGATCTGTTCTGGGGTAAGACAGACCCCTTAGTATGCTCTTGTGATTTTCACTCTTGTGTATTCCTTCTTAGATTTTTAGAGAGAGCACACGTTTGTATTGTGCTTTGCAATCGATGCAACATTTTTACACTGACGGGTAAGCCATTTGATTTTGTCAGATAGAGGCAGGGGAGGTAATATCACCCATTATAGATGTTGAAACTGAGGCCCAGAGGAATTAAGTGACTTGTGCAAGTTTACACAGCTAGTTAATGACAAAACCTGAGCTAAAAAAGTTTTCTGAAACCACTTAGATAAAATGCTTAGGATTCCCCAAACTTTTTAAAAACTCAGTTTCTCTAGTGTTGTTATTCTCAAGGTACTTAACTATTTCAACTTTATTTTTGAAACAAAGGCAGCCTGGAATCACTCTCTCTATCTACTCTTTCTGCTTTGCTATTCATTCTCTCTCTAAAGACTCTTACTGTTTATTTATCCAATCAATATACACCTCAGTGCTTACTGAATGATGCCATATATTCTTCCATATGCAAAATAAGGAGACTTACACTATTAAGAAAAAGAAACTTGGAAAACATTTTTTTATATTTCTGTTCTAAGGATTTGTAGTTAAATATAATATTAATAAACCAGTTGCTAAGTTCTGAGCATTTTCTGAAAATCCTTAAAGAATCTGCAGTGAGTAGCATCTCTAAATATGTCATGTTGTGCTTTTGCATCCTGTAGAATTAGTAAATGGAACTTAATTTGTGGTCTGTTTTAATAAGAGTGGGAAGATTGTGTAGCTTGATTGACCACCTGACTAATTTTTCCTTTCGGTTATTAATTGAATTTACACATCAACATAGAATGCTTCTTAAAATATAAATCTGATTTTTTTGGTTGTTGTTAATACCAAAATGTTTGGGAAGCCAACTTTAAAATTATAGTGATTGTTAATGAGAAAATGATTGATATATATAAATAACACATACATACTTTTTTGGGTTTTTTTATTATTATATAGTATTTGAATTAATTTGAAAGCTGTCAAATGGAGAATTTCAAATAAAATAAGTGGATGCAAAAAGGTGATGAACTTCAAAGTTCCTGTCATTTAGCCCAGGAGTCAGCAAGAAGGGTCAGTCCTGCCACATCTACTTCTGCCCTTCTTGTATTATTTTGAGCCAATTCCAGGCATTGTATATTTTCATCTGTAAATATTTCAGTATGTTTTTTTAAACAATGAAGGGCAGTTAGTTACAATACTGTTACAGACTTTTAAAAATTAACGATAATTCCTTAGTATCAAATGTCCACAGTTTTCACATAAGCATAAGACTACAATAAAAAAATCAAGATCCTGTTTAATTTTACTTATATGCTCCCCCCGCTCCTGCCAAGTTCTATAAGGCTGGAAAAAGTATTTTAAATCCCACATAGCAGGTGAATAGAGGAGGAAATGATATTAGCAAAGAGAATATAGGAGAAAAGAATAAAACACAAAGCTATAATGAATGCTCATTTCAGTAGCCGTGCATTAGAGAAACTTTAGTTTTGCTTTTCTGGAAGTAAGACAAGGGTTCAGAGATTAAACAGTACTCTGTTTAGAATGTTCACTCACTCATAGGTCATTGAGTGAGACCTGCCCTAGAGAGCCTCTATCTTGACCTACCCTTTATCTGAATCCTGCCTCTACCTGCCCCCCACCAGTCAGTTTTCCCTTTGAAGTGATTCTTGGATGTAGTGGAGTCAGGTGACAGAATCAGATACACCAGGGTTAGAGTCCTAGCTGTTATTTATTGACCATTTGGCCTGGACAAAATTAATTATTCTCTTTGAGCCTATTTCTTTTTCTGTAAAAAAAA
>NC_048232.1:44631849-44650309 GCF_002007445.2 Ailuropoda melanoleuca
TCATGGTTAGAAAAAAGTGAAAAAGTAATCGTGATTTATCTCAGAATATCGGCAAAAGAAAATTAGATAGCTATAGCCATTAGCTGAGATTACTTAGATCAGAGGAAAAGAATGGAAAATTTTGAAATAGTTCAAGTTTGCGGGGGATTTGTGTCTTGTATTAAAAACGTGGTTGTAAACATAAGCATTAATGCAAGTCGATAGAATTCTACATATATGTATTGACAGTCTGGTATAAAGAAACTCTGCAAGGATGTGAAGTACCTTAGAAGCTTAAAAGAGCATACAGATGATGGCTTAGAACTAATTAAATAAGTGAATTGTAATTTGATGTGTCTAGATAATAGTATTGAGTATTTGTTTGGGAGCACCTGGTTGACAGATCAGGGTAAAATATAAAAAAAACAACCAAAATAAGTTCAGAAAACAATAAGTAAAAGTGCATTAATTTCCTGCTAGGAAGAGGGTTATATTTGAACTCTATACCTCAGGAAAAAAAAATGTTTTCCCTTTTCTTCACTTTTATTGTCAGATAAATAAGGATCTGTTCTGGGGTAAGACAGACCCCTTAGTATGCTCTTGTGATTTTCACTCTTGTGTATTCCTTCTTAGATTTTTAGAGAGAGCACACGTTTGTATTGTGCTTTGCAATCGATGCAACATTTTTACACTGACGGGTAAGCCATTTGATTTTGTCAGATAGAGGCAGGGGAGGTAATATCACCCATTATAGATGTTGAAACTGAGGCCCAGAGGAATTAAGTGACTTGTGCAAGTTTACACAGCTAGTTAATGACAAAACCTGAGCTAAAAAAGTTTTCTGAAACCACTTAGATAAAATGCTTAGGATTCCCCAAACTTTTTAAAAACTCAGTTTCTCTAGTGTTGTTATTCTCAAGGTACTTAACTATTTCAACTTTATTTTTGAAACAAAGGCAGCCTGGAATCACACTCTCTATCTACTCTTTCTGCTTTGCTATTCATTCTCTCTCTAAAGACTCTTACTGTTTATTTATCCAATCAATATACACCTCAGTGCTTACTGAATGATGCCATATATTCTTCCATATGCAAAATAAGGAGACTTACACTATTAAGAAAAAGAAACTTGGAAAACATTTTTTTATATTTCTGTTCTAAGGATTTGTAGTTAAATATAATATTAATAAACCAGTTTCTAAGTTCTGAGCATTTTCTGAAAATCCTTAAAGAATCTGCAGTGAGTAGCATCTCTAAATATGTCATGTTGTGCTTTTGCATCCTGTAGAATTAGTAAATGGAACTTAATTTGTGGTCTGTTTTAATAAGAGTGGGAAGATTGTGTAGCTTGATTGACCACCTGACTAATTTTTCCTTTCGGTTATTAATTGAATTTACACATCAACATAGAATGCTTCTTAAAATATAAATCTGATTTTTTTGGTTGTTGTTAATACCAAAATGTTTGGGAAGCCAACTTTAAAATTATAGTGATTGTTAATGAGAAAATGATTGATATATATAAATAACACATACATACTTTTTTGGGTTTTTTTATTATTATATAGTATTTGAATTAATTTGAAAGCTGTCAAATGGAGAATTTCAAATAAAATAAGTGGATGCAAAAAGGTGATGAACCTCAAAGTTCCTGTCATTTAGCCCAGGAGTCAGCAAGAAGGGTCAGTCCTGCCACATCTACTTCTGCCCTTCTTGTATTATTTTGAGCCAATTCCAGGCATTGTATATTTTCATCTGTAAATATTTCAGTATGTTTTTTTAAACAATGAAGGGCAGTTAGTTACAATACTGTTACAGACTTTTAAAAATTAACGATAATTCCTTAGTATCAAATGTCCACAGTTTTCACATAAGCATAAGACTACAATAAAAAAATCAAGATCCTGTTTAATTTTACTTATATGCTCCCCCCGCTCCTGCCAAGTTCTATAAGGCTGGAAAAAGTATTTTAAATCCCACATAGCAGGTGAATAGAGGAGGAAATGATATTAGCAAAGAGAATATAGGAGAAAAGAATAAAACACAAAGCTATAATGAATGCTCATTTCAGTAGCCGTGCATTAGAGAAACTTTAGTTTTGCTTTTCTGGAAGTAAGACAAGGGTTCAGAGATTAAACAGTACTCTGTTTAGAATGTTCACTCACTCATAGGTCATTGAGTGAGACCTGCCCTAGAGAGCCTCTATCTTGACCTACCCTTTATCTGAATCCTGCCTCTACCTGCCCCCCACCAGTCAGTTTTCCCTTTGAAGTGATTCTTGGATGTAGTGGAGTCAGGTGACAGAATCAGATACACCAGGGTTAGAGTCCTAGCTGTTATTTATTGACCATTTGGCCTGGACAAAATTAATTATTCTCTTTGAGCCTATTTCTTTTTCTGTAAAAAAAATCCATTCAAAGGGATGCTGTGAGGAATAAGTAGAATAATGTATATTATGTGTAAGTGTGTACGTCATATATACAGAACGTGTACGTATGTATAAATACAGACAACACTATTCTGAATGTTTTTCTTGTGTGTGTATATATATATGTATGCCTCCATCCCTTCCAGTCTCAAAGTATGACCTTGACATTAGGTGATAACCTTTATAACCTCTTGGCTGGACTGTTGCAATAACTCTTAACCAATTGCCTCTAGTCTCTTCTCTCTAAAGTCCTTATTGCCTTGGGAGTCATTTTTTTCTAATGACTACATCACAGTTATCTGCACTTGCTAAAATGTAGATCTGACCATCTCTTCAGGATTAACTACAAGCAGTATTTTCCATGTTAAGTGAAGCTTTAAATAATCTGTCACATATTTGCTTCTCCAGCCTGATTTTCTGTCACTCTGTCCTTTGTTAGTTTCATTCGTGCCAAACTGTTTTTCCTGACTGTCCTGTTACCGCCCTGCCTTGTCCACCTATTGGATTCCTACTCAGCATTTAGAATCTAACATATTTTTCTTCTCCTTGAAACATTTCCTTACCCCCCTCCCTTCTCCCCACAGCCCTCGGGGTAATCATTTAGTGGCTCACAACAGGCTGCGAGCCATCTCTTCAGTCCATTTTCATAGCGCCGTTCTTAGAACTTGGTGCCAGGATTTGCCCTGAGGAGATGAAGCTGGCGATCATTCTTCCATTCTATATAGAAGAAACACAACTGGTAAAAAATTTTATTAAATACACTAATACTGTATATGGATAAAATGTGTTTAATATGTTTTAAATGTTTATGGTTTTTAAGGAAGTGAATTAATTGTTGGAATTTGTAACACTTTAATTCATTACACACTGTTGAAATAGCAATCTAATTTTTAATGACAGAAGCTGTTTCTTCCAGAACTCGTGCTAAATTAAGAAGTCATTTGGGAATTAATAAAAGCATCTGGGCCTTCCTCCCTGCCTTCCATCCTCCAGCAGTCTGTCAATAAATTAAAAGAGGAAAATGATACATATGTAGACATCTATGTCTGTTATATACAGTGTGTATACATATGCAGTATTATATATAGGTGCTTGCTTTGTTGAGGAAGAACATTTAGAACAATAGGCTTAAAATTTTAGCAATATTTTTAAACCAAACAAAATACCATTTTTTTTCTCTTGGTTGATGATGATAATGTTTGTGCTGAGATAGTGTGACAGAATATTTGGCAAGTATTAGAAGATACCTTAGAGATCGTTGTACTTAGTATAACTAATTTTAATTGGTCAGTGGCAGCTATGGTACTAAGCCCTTGATGAGTATTGTCTGACTTAATTCTCAGACAACCTTATGAGATTGGTACAGTTATTAGCCCCATTTTTCAGGTGAGAAATTTAGACTTAGAGCTCTGAGGTCACATTGTTAGTAACTGGTCGAGCTAGGACTTGAGTCCAGTTCCAGAGTACAAGGTTTCTGGTGAGGTAACAAATACCGGGAATTCTTCCCTTTGGGAAGTCAGACCCTGGCCTTCCCTCTAACATACAGATCCACTCACCACCTTACAGTCAGGATCTTTAGGTCGAGTTCTGTCACTAAGTAGATGAAGATATTTGGGCTTGGAGAAGTTTAATGACCTGCCCAAGTTTCCATGTATAAGTTAGAGGTTGTTAAAACTAAAACCTTAGCTTTCTTCTTCAGGTACTGGTGTTTCTGCTCTGCTGTGATGCATATCACCTCCTGCCTTGGAAAGGATTTACTTTCCAAAGCGTGTGCTTGGAGGAATTGTAGTAAATACAGAATTAAGATTATTTAATTTTCAGATATTAAATTGATATGGAAAAAGATTAAGATTATGGCTTTAAAGTGATTTTTTTTCCCTGTAAGTAAATCCTTTGTTTCTCACTTGTTAAGTCAGTCAAAGGGGATGTGCTCTTTGTGGGAAAATGGATTTTATTTGTTCTTTTGGACTACTAATATAAATTGAGTTTCTTGTGTCATTTAAATTATGTACTCATATTCATTGTATCCAAGTGCTTCAGTTTTTAATTGAAAATATTGTATCAGCAATTCATCTTAATTTCTTGAGTTATCCTAAGGATGCCTTTTATTTTCAATTAGAAAATTCATATTAATTAGAAAAAAATTTTATGACATGTTATTAGGATTTCTCTAGGCATTCATTAAATAAGTTAATACATTCAAATGTATTTTTAGCAACAGTATCTGACACACACAGTTAACTTTCAGTAAATAATTGACTACTGTTTTTGCTATGATAACATTGACTTCTAGAAAGAGGAAATAACATGAAATACATACGGTGATCAGAAGTAAATTGTTTTGGTCAGCTTTTCCTTATGATTCAATGTCAGCTTTATTGCTTAGAATTCAGTAATAATAAAGCCAGGTAGGCTGCTTTGGTAATTCACCCATAAGAATTTAATGTGGTCAACTTTTTCATGCATTGGTAGTGATCCTTAACAGGTTTAGTTTACGAATTGGGATAATCTCCAAAAGAAATTAATTTTTTTAAATTACTCATTACTTGTTGCAAAGAATACTACTGCTTAAAAATAGCTTACTTTACTCATATAAAAACTTTGAATATGAAATAAATCTTAAAGCTTCCATATATTTTAAAGAGCAAAAAATTTTCAGATGAGTGTGATTGGTGGCTCATTACCAGCTAAGTTACATTTTATGGAAATTGCATATGCTTGAAAAAGGCACTGAATTTAATCTTAAAATAATCTTTTCAGAAGTGACTTGAATTTAAACAAGGATTAAATGTATCCTCCAGAATGAAAACATTGTTGGTGGAGGCATGGCCCAGAGGTGCTGTCCTAAGTGTTATGTGTGTTTCTTTTCATTCTCATCAGGAAATGTAGAAAACCCAGGCATAGGGGACGCTTGGGTGGCTCAGTTGGTTAAGCACCTGACTCTTGATTTCAGCTCAGGTTATGGTGTTGTGGTTGTGAGATTGAGCCCTGCATCAGACTCCACGCTGGGTGTGAAGCCTGCTTGGGATTCTTCCATTCCCTCTCCCCGTCTCTACCCCTGCTTGAGCATGCTCTCTCCCTCTCCAAACAAAACAAAACAACCCAGTCACACATTTCCATATGCGAGAACCTAGGCATAGGTTGACCCATTAATTTGACAGAAGCAGGATTCAGACCTGCCTCTGTTTGAGACTTGCATTTTGTGTTCATTAGTTTTGCTTCAGTTTATAGCATATTTGTATTCTCCATAAATACTTTGCTTTCATACTTTAGACATGCCGGAAAAGCCCTTCCAAGGGCTTTATCTTTCTCATTAGTTCCTACTTGTACCTGATTCTTTAATGTTACCAGTGTTCAAAATAATGGATTGACTCCCTAGCACCAATCAAAGGGGACCAGTGAGATTCTGTTTGTATTTTTAGTATCATCATGAATTCAACCATTTAAAAATATTTTTGTTTCAGTTCCTTACAGATACTATCTTTTTGATGTTCAGACTGTCCTATCTTTGGTTAGTGGGAATCCTTTTGATACCACTCCAGTAGTCTTTGATAGCTTTCTTGCTTCCTGGTGTAACAGGGTGTTCCAGGGTCTTTTTGTACGTTACTGCCCTTGGCCTGGAAATCAGCTATTTCTCTGAGGAGCCCTTGTTCTTTTTTTGTAGGAAATGGTATTATTACTCTGGGCACAAGGGGTACTTACTCATTGCTCCTGAGTTGGTTACCATTGTTATTACCACCTCCGTGGATAAACTAAGGAATTTTTTGTTTTAATGGAAATTTTTTTTTCTGATTGATTCATATTTAGAACTTCAGAGTTTTTACTTCTTTGATTTTATATTTATATTTCTTCTCATATGCTGAAAATCTTAATTCTGAATGACATTAACATAGTAACTTATTTCCTTAATGTTATAAATAATGGTTTTATAACAGCAGTATTAATAATATGATTACTGAAAATAGTGAAAAACTTCCTTCACATCCTTTTGTGTTTAGAATATATTTGGTAAGTGTACACGATTTTATGTTTTAAAACCACTTGCAGTAGCTCTTTTCTACGTTGTTAAGTTACTGTCTCGATACACAGATAAGTTTATTTGTTTTATTTTTAGGGATTCTTTTTTAAAATTTAGTATTATCACTTACATGGTTCCAAGCTCCAATTCAAATCTACAAGGCAAGGTCCATTTGGAAAAGTCTAGCTTTCATGCCTGTCTTCTCTTCCTGTTCTCTCCCAGTTCCTATAGATTCCCTGTTTCTATTAGTTTTCATTAGTTCTTGTTTATCCTTCCACTTCTAAAATATGAGTCTATATGCATACTAAGGCATCTGTATGTCATATATACACATACAATTATATATGTACATGGAAATAAATTTGTATTTTCTCCTTTTTCACGTAAAAAGGTAAAAGGTAGCTTCCTGTGCATAGTTATTTATCTTATTTTTTAATTTGTCAATATATCCTCAAGATCCCTTCATAGCAGTATGTAGATACTATTCATTTCTTTTCACAGCTGTATAGCATTTCATTATGAGCTTGTACATTAGCTCATTCAGTCGTTTGCTGTAACAAGACTGTAGTCGGTCTTTTGTTAATGTTGCTAGCATTATGCGTGTATCTGTTCTTTTTTATTTTGCCAGTTTGTCTTTGGGATAAAGCCCTGAAAGTGGGCATGTTGGTTTAATGAATATGTCATTTTGCCAGATATTGTCAAATTTTCCTCCGTAGGATCTATACCATTTTGCATTTCCAGAAATGCAAATGCTTTCATATTCTATGATTCAGTGAACTTATAATGTGTAAAGATGTGAATTTAAAGTATATGGGATTGATGAAAGGAAGTATCAAATAGTTACTGATAAAATGTCAGAGTTTAATGAAAACCTCTTCTACTTGAAAGTGAATTGATTAGTAAACTATATTCAAGTGAAAATGAAGTTTTCAGGATTAGATGGTTGGTGTATGTGTGTATAATGAATAAGGAATGGAAAATATTCTTTTGGATGAAAAATAATAAATTGAGTATTAAACACTTTAAATTCCTTGTCAATATGATCTTTCATTTGGCAAGTGAATATTTTGGGTGACAAAACAAAAATTAGTTTCATTTTGAGGACTCAAACTGTTTGCTACAACAAAGAAAATGTTGATTGGTTTTGAAATTTGGCAGTTGCAGATTTAATAGTTATAGTTTTCATTGTCCATATATGTCCTTGAAAGTGTGTGACATGTTGTAATTGTACTTTTGAAAGAGTGTACATATTGGGTCACCTCTCTTCTTTCCCAACTTTACTGCAGGCTTTCTGTTCTCTACCTGTCTTATTTTAAACACTTTCTATTAAGGATATGAAAAAGTAGAATTTTTCAGTTTAATGAATGAAATTTTTTGTGTTATGAAGAAATTAGGTGCTACATTGGTGCTTGTGTTTGGGAATTTGGGGAAGTTCTGGGAGGGTGTCACTCATAATTATCACATTTTTGTAGGAAGGAAAAAATTGGGAAGAAAAGTTGAGTTCAGATCATAGAAAACTTGATTTTCAGGCTAAGTTTGGACTTTTTTCTGTAGACACTGGAAAATCAAAGCATTTATAAGATTTACATTCTTCACGTGAAAAATTGGAGTGGTACACTTCTTAGTTTTAATGTAACCTTTGTGATGTAATTGAGTAGTTATGAAATACTTTTTCCTTATGGAGAAACTGAAGTGTCCCTGCTATTGTTAATGGCTGACTATGGTAACAAATGTTTATCGAGGCCATACTGCGTGCCAATTACACAGCACACTACTAAGTACTTTTTTTGGATTGTCTGTCTTAATCCTTACAGCACCCTGGAGAATGGAGAGAATGTTGTCATTCCCATTCTTACCCCATCACAGGAGAAATTTAAGGGTTAGAGAAAGACAACACATTATCCTAGATTGGATCCTGGACCTATAAATAAGACCATTATTGAGACAACCAGTGAAATTTGACTGGGGCCTGTTGATTGGATGGTCATATCCATTAGTGTTAACTTCCTGATTTTGATGGTTTTGTGGTTAGACAAGAAAATGTCCTTGTACTTAAGATATATATATTGAGATACTGAGCAATAATGGGCAACATGCCTGAAAAACCTATTCTCAGATGGTCCAAAATGTTAACAGTTTCATAATCTGGGTGAAAGGTATATAAAAACTCTGCAACTCTTACCTAAATTTGAAATTATCAGTTGATCCTTGATCAACATGAGTTTGAACTATACGGGTCCACTTATATGTGGATTTTTTGAATAAATACAATACAGTACTGTAAATGTATTTTCCTTACGATTTTCTTAATATTTTCTCTAGCTGTATTGTAAGAATACAAGAATATTATATATATTATATACATATAATACAAAAATACATGTTAGTTGACTGTTTATGTTATTGGTAAGGTTTCTGGTCAGCAGGAGGCTAACAGTAGTTAAGATTTTGGGGAGTCAAAAATTGTACATGGATTTTCAACTGTGTAGGATTTGGTGCCCCAACTGCTGTGTTGTTCAAGTGTCAACTATACAGTGTAATGTATGTATTTCATTCTAAGCATGTGTGTATTTGTACGTATCTTTACCGCCTCTCTTACTTACTCTAACCAATGTCGTATCATGGAAAAGTTAAAAATATTAAGCAAATTTTTATTTCTTCTTCATTGTACTTTATTTACTCAGTTTAACAGCATTAGCTATAACTTTCAAGTTTATTTCAAGTCAGATTTTTGCCTTTTGCAATATTTATACTCTGAGGTCATGTAATAAATGTTAAATGATTATGGTATTTTTTCCTTTGCTCTTTTAAGTTTATATTTTATAATGGACTGTTAACCATGTTTTATAAGTTGTACATCTTAATTAAATTTTAAATGTCACTATCAAAATAACTGCCTGCTTTTTGTTTTAACATAGGTTATCTTATGATGAGGCTTTTGCTATGGCTAATGACCCCTTGGAAGGCTTCCATGAAGTAAACCTTGCTTCACCTACTTCTCCAGACCTTCTTGGTGTGTATGAATCAGGAACTCAAGAGCAGACTACCTCACCAAGTGTCATCTATCGGCCACATCCTTCAGCTCTGTGCTCTGCCCCTATTCAGGCTAATGCCTTAGATGCTTCCGACCTTCCCACACAACCTGTGTATTCATCCCCCAGACGTTTAAATTGTGCAGAAATATCTAGTATCAGGTAGGAGATCATCAAGATCCTTATTTTGGAGTATCATGTTAAACAAATGGACAGTTTTGCTTGGTTGCCTTAAGTTTTAATATTTTAGAAAATTTGAATAAGCTTGTCCACAAGGAGGAGCAATACGTGTTAATGTTCAAGAGCAGGGGTCAGCAAACTTTTTATGTAAAGGGCCAGGCTGTAAATATTTTAGGCTTTGCCAGCCATACAGCCTCTGTTGCAGCTGTTCAGCTCTGCTGTTAAAGTCTGAAAGTAGCCAAAGATGGTACATAAATGAATAAACTCCAATATA
The DNA here is from genome assembly GCF_002007445.2 of Ailuropoda melanoleuca. Lineage (NCBI taxonomy): Eukaryota > Metazoa > Chordata > Mammalia > Carnivora > Ursidae > Ailuropoda > Ailuropoda melanoleuca. Next base: position 44,641,761 of record NC_048232.1, read on the forward strand.
ACTTTATGTATGGACACTGAATTTTGAGTTTTATATAAATTTCCTGTGCCACAAAATATTATATCGATTTTTTTTAACCCTTTGAGAATGTAAAAATAAATCTTGGCTTATGAACCTTGCAAAACAGGTAGCAGGCTGGATTTAGTCTGCATTTAGTTTGCTGACCCCTGTTCTAGAGTAGCACTATTAAATAGAACTTTCTGTGATGATGAAAAGGTGATAGTCATTGGCTGCTTGTGGCTGCTAGACTTGAAATGTGTTAGCTTTAGCTTTGACTGATTTTAATTTTTAATTAATAATTTATAAGTTAATTTAATTTTTAAATTAATGCTATTAATTAAATATAGCAGGTATCACATTGGATAGTGCAGTTCTAGACCTTTGTGTTTATGCCAGTTCTTTGTGAGCATATGCTGATGTTTTCTGAACTGTCCTTTACAGCGTCCATGTTACAGATCCAGCGCCTTGTTCTACCTCTGGAGTCACAGCTGGGATAACAAAATTAACTACGAGAAAGGACAACTGTAATGCAGAGAGGGAGTTTTTACAGGGTGCTACTATAACAGAGGCTTGTGATGGCAGTGATGATATTTTTGGGTTGAGTACTGATAGTCTGTCCCGTTTACGAAGCCCATCTGTTTTGGAAGTCAGAGAAAAGGGCTATGAAAGATTAAAAGAAGAACTTGCAAAAGCTCAGAGGGTAAGCAAAACAGATGCTATATTTTTCCGTGTTTTGTATTTGAAATTAACATGTATTCATGATGTGGGGCAACTCAAATGAAATCATTGCAGTTCTACATTTACCTTCCCATATGCACAGCCTCAGCTCCTGTTGGGCAGCATCTAGGCATCTGGGAAGTTAGTGGAGTAGTAAAGAAGCTCATCTGAGAGTACTCACTGGAAAAATGAGAATCTGAAACTCTTTTTGTGTTGCCTACATTTCCTGCTCCCTGTCTTACGTTATCATCAATGCAGATTTCGTGGGTTATGTTCCATGGGTGGGTTTTCCCCTTCTTGTATGTGGTTGACTTTATGGTCCTTCACTTGGAGTCATTTAGGTCCAAGTCATTTTGTTTTGAGGATTTGTTTAGTAATAATTACCTTTGCCATTCAGCTGGGCTTGAATATTTTCTGTATCTTACCTTGGAGAGTTTTCTTTTCTTGGTAATTTGTTGTATTTCCCATTTGGTCATTTTTAAAGTTTCTGTTGTCTATTCCCAAATTTGTGGCTATGTCTTACTCTTTTTCTGTGACTGTAATTACATTTCAGAGGGAAATTTATAGCACCAAGTATTTATAATTAGAAGGAAAAGTCTTAAATCAGCAGTCTAAGCTCTTACTTGAAGAACTCAGGAAAAAATAGCAAAATCAGAGCAAGCAGAAGGAAGGAAGTAATAAAGAGCAGAAATTAATGAAATTGACAATTGGAAAGTCTAGAGAAGATGAATGAAACAAAGTGCTGATTCTTTAAAAGAAATCAACAAAACTGACACATCTAAGAAGACTGACAAAAAAAGACGAATTATCAATAGCAGGAATGAAACAGGATGTCACTGCAGATGCTGCAGATGTCAGAAATACAGTAAAGGAATAATATGAACTAAAATGTAAATTTGTCAGTGGACCAGTTCACATTAGAAACTTGATAAGATAGGACATTTTATATGTGTAATTTTTAGCATGTTATGACAGTTCACAAACATACATTCCCACCTCTTTGCTACCAGACTTCTCTCTTAAGAGTTTAACACTGATTTTTGTATCCCTGGTGCTTAGCATAATACAATACAATGCCTGGAATATATGTCTTCTTATTCATGCTCCAGTGAATGGTTGATAACTAAATAGCCATGCAGGCATATTAAAACATTTTTGGTTAAATATATTTTATCAAAGAAAAATCAATAGCCTTTTTTATCTTTTTCCAAAGGGAAGGGGTTGCTGAGAGGTTATTGTATTTGGCTTCTGTCATCTGGATCAGACTTTGTTGTTTTAATATACAGTATTAAGTGAAATTACTGTTTATATAGAGGTAAACTAATGAGAATACATTGATGGTTCCTTATTGATCAGAACAGATTGCTAATTTCTTAGCTCAAGTTGGAATTTCTTTTGAAATCTTTAATTTGCTGTATTTAGAGCTCCTTTTGAGGTAATTGAAATAATAATGATGTGAACACATATATATGGTGAATTTTGAAGAGTACAAGATAGTATTAATACTTAGAGCTCAGGCTTGAGAATACCTCTTGAATATGAAAATATTTCTTGAATTGTAGCAACTTGTGAATCAAAATTATGTCTATAGCCGTTCTCTTTATTCTGGTTATTGTTTTAAGAGAGACCAGATAGTTACCATTTTTTTATTCTTGTACATTTAACCTATTTTGGTCTTCCTATATAAAGTTAGTTTCTTGCAGGTGATATATGATTAGGTTTTGGTTTTTTTTTTTATCCTTTCTAGTAATCCCTACCTTTTAATTGGTATATTTAGACCATTTACATTTAATGTGTTATGGGTATGGTTTCGTTTAAATCTGCCATTGTACTGTTTTGTTTTCTGTTTATTACATCTATTCCTTTTTCTTCTTTTTCCTTTTATGCCTTCTTTTGGATTAATTCCACATTTTTTTTTTTTATGATTTCATCTTAGCTCCTTTGGCTGATTAGCTATATATCTTTGTTGTACTAATTCAGTGATTGCTTTAGGGTTTATGGTATACGTATTTAACTTATTCCTGTCTATCTTCTGGTAATGTTTTACTACCTCACATATAACGTAAGAACCTTACAAAAGTGTACTTCTATCTGTAGTCTTTGTGGTACAGTTGTCATGTATTTCACTTGTTCGTATGTTTAAACTCTACAATGCATTGTTACTGTTTTTGCTTGAACAATTGATTATCTTTTAAAGAGATTTAGATGATAAGAAAATAATCTATGTATTTACCCATATAGCTGCCATTTCCATTGCTCTTCATTTCTTCATGTGAATCCTGATTTCCATCTGATAATCATTTTTCTTCTACCAGGAGGACATCATTTAACATTTTTGTTGTGTATGTTTGCTGGTGATAAATTATTTTTAGTTGTTATGTACCTGAAAAGGTGTCTTTTCCTCACCTTTGTTTTTGAAAGATATTTTCACTTGGTAAAGAATTTTAGGTTGATAGTTTTTCCTTTTAGTACTTTAAAGATGTTGCTCCAGTGTCTTCTAGCTAGCATTGTTTCTCACAAGAAGTGAGGTGTTATCCTTTGTTCCTCTGCATGTGATGTAAGATTCCTCTTTAGCCCTGGCTGTTAGCAGTTTGATTATGGTGTACCTTGGTGTAGTTTTCTTCATGTTTCTTGTGCTTGGGATTGGTTGAGTTTCTTGAATCTGTAGTTTGTTAATTTTCATTGGATTTGGGAAATTTAGGCTATTACTTCTTTAAAAACTTTTACATGCCTCCCCTATCTCTTTTCTCCTTCCAGACTCCTATTACACATTCAGTAGGCTGCTTCAAGTTGTCCCACAGCTCACTGGTGTTCTGTTCATTTATGTTATAATCTTTTTTTTTTCTCTCTCTCTTTGTGTTTCCTTGTGGATAGTTTCTGTTGCTGTCTCTTTCTTCAGTGTCACTCCTCCTTTCTTCTGCAAATTTAATCTGTAAATCCTATGCAGTGTATTTTTTATCTCAGACATTGTGGTTTTTGTCTCTGAAAGTTTGATTTGGGTCTTTTTAATATTTTTTTGCTCTTTTTAATAACTTCAGTCTTTAGCTTCTCAAGACATAAGAAATTCAGTTTAATAAGTGTTTTAATCCTTGTCTAATAATGCTTTCGTCTTTTTGGGTGATAAGTTGGGCCAAATCGTAGGGCTCATCTAATTTGTTTCCCATATTTGGAGGATCACTGTCTGCTGCCAGGTGCCTAGTGTCTTAAAAATTGTTTTATGTATTTTCTTTCCAGTTTTTTAGTTGTGTCAGATGGGGTTGTAAATATGATCCCTGTTATTCTATCTTGATTGGGAGTCAAAGTTCTGTTTCTGTTTATGTTATTTATTCTGCACCGTCCCAGTAACCCTAACACAAAAACATGCACTTATACACATGCTCCAATAATTTTGAGCTTCATAAGGATAGGGATTGCAAGTGTTTGTTGCTCAAGATTATGTTTTGAACACATAATGGGTTCTCAATACATTTTGTTGATTGAATGAATATATACGTGTGTACAGTTACATTATTGTAGAATAGACACACATATTAGTTAGGGATATGCTAGCTGCTTGTAAGCAACCCCTAAATTTTAGTGACTTAACCTAAAAGAAGTTAATTTTTATTTATTGAGCATTCTGCAGCAGATGCACATAGTTGGTATGTGGTTCTTTATGAAATAATTCAGGGATCTGTGTTTCTTCTGTCTTGGATCTTTGTAGTCTTTTCGAATTTTATTGTTATCTGTATCTAACCAATGAGATGAAGGGAAAAGAAAGCTTGAGAAGGCACACCTGTTTCTAAGAAGCCTTGGCTTAGAAGTGACATATAACTTTTGTTCACATTCCATTGGTGCAAACCAGTTTTCTGCTGATACTTAGATGTGTGGTGGCTGGGAAATGTAGTCCCTGGCTGGGCAATCACTCCCCAGCTACAAATCCATACTGTGTATAGGGGGAATACCCTCGTGATCGAGGTGCAGGGATGCCAGAGATGATGTAGTTCTTCACTTATTTGGCCTTCCATAGGTCGGTGCCTAAGACCAGTTTTTATGGACTTCTGAGGTGGAAGTTGGTCTTTAGTTTACCTTTATCAAAATGTTGCTTCCTGGACTCTACCCCAGATTCTGCTGAAATAAAATTATTGTGTTGAGGCTTGAGGATATGCATTTTTAATAAACTCCCTTTTGATTCTTACATTTGCTAAGTGTGATACCTACTGGTATAATGTGTTACTTCCAATTTTTAATTATTTTTCTTTAAAAGAGAATGAAATAACTTGGAAAATAAAAATTTAGTGGAATAGCTTGCAGCCCAGATAAAGTCACTCAGAAACGCATACCTGTGTCAAATTCACATTCAGCATGGTCCTACCAACTGTGGCCATGGATGTTCATAAACATGTACTATGTTCTTTCATAAACAGATAAGTTCTCTGTCCTAGTACTGACAGCATTGTACAAGGCCTCATGGGGGCAAAAATAAATTAGATTTGACCCTGTCTTTAGGTGTTTACTAGTTGGGGAGAAAAGACATGTATACATGGTCATGTTTCACTGATTCTGAATTGTACATTTTTTTCCCATATTAACCATCATGACACTCATCTTTGCCTACTTGTGTGTGAACTTGGTCGTGGTTGTTCATGTTGTGATTAATTCAGTTGAATTATGTGATTTGGGTTCTGTATTTGTTGGTCTTAATTACTGACTTAAATATCTTCAAAATGACCTCACTATGATAGGACATTGAAACAGAAAGGTATATAAAAAAAAGTCTCTGTCAGCTTAAAAGAGTTCTTACTATAAATGTAAAATGAAAATTCTAAGTGAAAAAAAAATATCGTAGTTTCATTGACAGCATTTTTTTTTATTCTTGATACATAAGATGTTTATTTTAAAGACCAGTCTTAAGTTTGATAGAACATACTTGATCAGAGTCCTGATGTTCTGTGTTTTGAGTATCTCTAAAATTTTTTTTCTCCAGTACAACCATTCTAAATTTGTATCTCTTGCCTAAAATACAGCAGTAATCAGTGAGCTATTTTTCTTGTCTCTAGCCTTTTTTTTTTGTATTTTAAACCTCAGCAACCTCACCATACTTCCAAGTAACAATTTTGAATTGCAAATCTGATTGTTGCTATCCTGTTTAAAAATCTTTCAGTGACTTCCCATGGCCCTGATTTCCAAGTCAATGCTTTTTAGGATGGGGCATACACTTAATTTTCTGGCATTATCTTTTTGTGGTGTTCATCCCTTCTCGTCTTTGGCTACCATAAAACATACTCTTTCATTCCTTCTTCTACATTTGGCAAACTCCTGCTTTTTCTGGTGTGTATACATCACTACTATAGCCCTTATCAAATTGCCCTGTGAATCTGTTTAAAGATTTGCTACCCTCAACAGGGTATTTGTGAAAATCATTAACGGGGTCTCACTTCTTTTCTGTGTCTCCAGCACCTAGATGAATGCCTGATGCTAACAAAAAATTAGCATTCAGTCAACACAAAATTAATGTTTGTTGAAGGAATGAATTTTCAATAATTATATTACAATATAGTATATGTATATGTGTATATATACATATATACAGTGTATGTATATGTATACATATAGGATATTTATAGTTATACAATATAAGATTCTGATCATGAAAAGTAGAAATTCTAAAAAATATTCACATGAAATATGATTTTGACTTCATATAGGTAGATTGAGGATAGATCTCAAAGCATAGAGAGAAAATAGTCAGACATTTATGGGGAAGAGATTAGACCAGATGGATGGGCTCAGGCTGGGGAGTGAAATGAGTGAATCAGATCAGTTTAACTCTAGCTTTGGTGTATGGATCAAGGGAGAAAACTCTGAAAAGGGAAATTGAACACATGTGGAGGGCTTTTAGTATTAGGGTGAGGTTTATACCACTTTGGTACATGGTAGGGAGCTATTCAAGAATTTTCCCCTCATGAATGACATATGTATTGCTCTAACCGATTGCAAATTTCTCAAGGAGCAGTATCTTACTTGGTTTTGTAGCTTGAGGATTACTATAGTGACCACCTAGTAGGAAATGTTGATTGAATTGACTTAGTTTTCATGCGTAATTACAAAATAGTGAAATTTTGGAGTTTGAAAGAACTTGGCATTAAATTTATGCTGTTATAGATTTATAGATTAACTCTGGGAGAATTGGCATCTTTATGATGTCTTTCTACTCAAGAACATGGTATGTCCTTCTTCCTGTTTGTTTAGGCCTACCTTTGTGTTTCTGTATTTGTCAGTATTTTAAAGTTTTCATTTTGCATTGTGGTCTTCAGCATTGTGAAGATTTTTTGTTTTCAATGATTTTTGTCCTGTATTCTGTCTAGTCTGATACCAAGATTCAGATTCCTATTTTATTTTTATTTGTATTATACTTTTTAGTAGACTTCTGCCCATTCTTTTAATCTGTCTGAATCACTTTGTTTTAGGTATGTCTCTTATCTAGAGCATAGAGATGGATTTTGCTTTTTTAAGCCAATCTGAAAATCATTTTCTTTTTAATTTGGTGAGTTACATGTACGCATATTTATTGATAAACATGCTCCGTTTGGGCTTGTTTCTGTCACATAGCTTTCAGATGTCTACTGTGTGTGTATACAAATCTTTTCCTATGTGCTCTCTTTTCTTTGTGTCCTCCTCCTCTTTGGTACCTTGGAAGGTTTGATTTCCATTCTAGTTGTTACCTTTCTTTAATTCAAGATATAAATCTAGATACCTATATCTTAGCCTTTCTTTAGATACTGCCTTTGTGCCCTCCCATAAGCAATACTAAACTTATCTAGTTACTGTTTTTCTCTTATATCATTTGATTTTAGTCAGACTATTATCTCAGTGTTAATCTCTATGCTCTTAGATACATTTAGGTTTATACTAGTTGAGTTGTGTGCCTCAAGTTACAGCCCTTTACCTCCCATTAATATTTAAGAAATTTGTGAATTTAATTTCATCTTTCTCTTATATTTTGTGTGTGTATTATTTTTATATTCCTAAAGCTTATAACATTTAAATAACTGTTTTGTCAGCTTTATCCCTTATAAAAAAAATGGACTTTATTTTTTAGAGCAGTTTTAAATTCACAGTAAAATTGTGAGGGTGGTACAGAGTTCCTGTTAACTCTTGTCCCCACACTTGCACAGCCCCTCAACATTATGAATGGTACATTTATTATAATCGATGACCCTAGATTGGCATATCATTATCCCCCAGAGTCCAGAGTTTATATTAGGATTCCCTTTGTTGTATGTTCTATTGATTTTGACAAGTGTATAATGACATGTATCAACCATAGTAGTATTGTACAGAATAGTTTCACTGCCCTAAAAATCCTCTATACTCTATTTATTCCTCCCCACCCACTAAATGCAACAACCATTGATCTTTTTAGGGTCTCCGTACTTTTACCTTCCCCAGAATGTCATATAGTTGGAATCATACAGGATGTTGCCTTTTCAGATTGGATTCTTTTATTTAATAATATGCATTTATTTTCCTCCATGTCTTTTCGTGACTTGGTAACTTATTTCCTTTTAATACGGAGTAATACTTCATTATCTGGATGTACCAGAGTTTGTTTATTCACGTGCTGAAGGACGTTTTGGTTGTTTCCAGGTTTTGGCAGTTATGAACGTATGAACATCTGTGTGCAGGTTCTTGTGTAGATGTGTTTTCAGCTCCTTTGGGTAAGTACTAAGGAGTGAGATTGCTGAATCGTATGGTTAAGAGTAGGTTTAGTTTGGCTAGAAAATGGCCAAACTGTCTTTTAAAATAGCTGTGCCATTTTGCATTCCCAGGAGCAATGTATGAGAGTGCCT
>NC_048232.1:44650409-44680555 GCF_002007445.2 Ailuropoda melanoleuca
TTGTGTTCCTTCTCTCGCTGGCTGTCTCTATCTCTGTCAAATAAATAAATAAAATCTTAAAAAAAAAAATCATAAGGCTTCATATTGCACTTAGAGTAAAATCCAGAATTTTTACTTGGAATTTTATTTGGTTATTAGAATAAACTGAATGTAAGCTCCTTAAGAAAGGGACCTTGTTTCTTTTTCCCAGTATATTATCAGCACCTGGAGTAGTACCTCACAAAGAGATGTCATGAGTAAATTTTGATGAATAAATATGAGTTAAATACCTAGAGTTTCATATTTATGGTACTGAAAACTTAAGACCTTATTAAAGGCTAATCTCTGATTTGCCCTTTTAGATTTCTCTGCATAGAATTGTCAATATCATTTTGTGAATGTTTTTATTGGAAGCTCTAAGGCTTCTCAGCTGTCAGGCCTGTAAACTACAACATTATTGATGTGTTAATATTTTGACTTGTCCCTTCTGTATGTCTTTGCTATGACTGATCATATGAATATATGTATTGTGGCCAAATTACAGAAACTTAAATACAAAGAGGTTGGGTTTGACACGTGGGATGTTTATTTTCCTTCCTCTCTTTCAGTTTTTACACAAACATTGATCAGGACGATTGAATTCAACTTGGCTATGTCAGTGATACTAGTACTAAAAGAAAGCACCTATTCCTAATTCCTACCAGTTTACCTATCAGATGACAATTGCTATTTCAAGAGTTGACGTTGAATATTTATTTTCAGGTTAAATTTTGGTGGTTTATCTTTGCTGTAGTCACAGACATTTGTTGAAAGATTTTTGAAAACAAAGGCTAAATACTTTGTTTCCAAAATTTGAGATTTTAACTTTTTCAGGAAGCTCATAAGATGGTGAGAGAAGCAAATGTCAAGCAGGCGACAGCAGAAAAACAGCTAAAGGAAGCACAAGGAAAAGTAAGTCTTTGCTGCATTAATAGTAAAAAAATAAAATCAGTGATTACTGTTTTAAAGATACTTAAACATTTATTAGATTTTGTTCCTATTGTAAACGAGGGCTTATTTTAGAAGATGTGGAAACTACAGGAAACTATAAATAGAAAACAGCTACCACACAGATGCAATGAATAGTGAACAGTCGGTGCTCATTTATATTAGAACCAAAGGATTTTACGTCTTGTGAATCACATGTATTATGGAAAGGATTATATAATCACATTTTAAAGTTAGTATTTTTTGTTAAGTAACTGAGAAAAAAAAAAGCCACCAAACTGTTAATAGATTTTATTATTTTAGGAATGAACCACAACTATTCATAAGCTATTTATATTTTGAAGATTTTGAAAATTCACATGAATTATGTGTCAGACATTTTGGTAATTTAAAAAATTTCATTTCACATTGTGAATAGCAGCCAAATCCAAGCCATATAGAAACATTACACAACTTGGTTTCACTTTCTTTTTATTACTCCACAGCAAATACAAATTAAACTTACATGTCGTTTTTGAAAGTGTTTTGACCAGATTGCTAGCATTTAGCTGAGTCTGTCATAAAACATAGTATACAGAACTTGTTGATTTCTTTTCGAGATCGATGTCCTTCAAGCTGAAGTAGCTGCATTGAAGACACTTGTCTTGTCCAGTTCTCCAACATCACCTACACAAGAGCCTCTGCCAGGTGGAAAGACACCTTTTAAAAAGGGGCATACAAGAAATAAAAGTACGAGCAGTGCTCTCAGTGGCAGTCATCAGGACCTCAGTGTGATACAGCCAATTGTAAAAGACTGCAAAGAGGTAACTCGTCAAGGACTGTCCCCTCTGACTCTGTTGATACTTATTAATTCTCATCACTGAGGTGTCAGTTATGATTTTTGCCAGCAAAATTTTTAGTGCAAAATATGCAATATTAAGATGGGGGAGGCTTTATCTAGAGCTGGCTGCTTTCAGGGAATCTTCAGTTCCATTCTCTACTTGGCTGACCTTGGAGTTACCTGCTGGAAATTTGGTAAGTTTCTTAATCTTGATATTTCATTTAGGGAGCAAACTGTCATGTGTTGTATAAAGGAGAGTGGGTGGCTTTAATGATCTGACTAGTCAAAATTTATTGGTAAGATGCTCTAACAGAATATGAATATAAGAAATGTGTGAAAATAAGGTGATTTTCTTGAACAGTGCATTGCTTTTACTTAAATTCTGGGGAAGGCAGAGTTTTATATCGGTAAGAGAGTCTTGGAGTTAATTCAGATAATTAAGCAACAAAAAATAGAACTAATGGTTCCTTACCATTTTAAAAGATATGTTGTGAAGGTAGTTGAGATACTGTGGAAGTATTTTGAGTTTTGAGTAAAAATTGTGTAATTATAAAATATTTTTTCATTCTGTCATTGCATACAATGAGAAAGCATTTCCAAGGGGATTGATCATGGAGCAATCCTTCCCCCCTTTTTTTCTGAAAAGCTATATTTTACATTGTTGTATTCAGGTTCATCATCAGTCTTTAAGAAGCTGTATCTGCTCATTTGGTTAAGTTTTTGCATGGAAGCCAGGATTTTATTAAATTGAATGACCAAAGTCGTTACTTACTTTAATTGAATTGCATTTTGGTTGCTTATTAATAAAAAAGATGCTAGTGAGAGAGAAGTTCAATACGTGGCCAGATCTGAATGTGACAGAATCTAAAATCCATAAATTGGTTAAATATTTCAGAAACTTTTTTTAGTCATAACTTCAATTTCTTTGAATTTAATTAGCATTTTTAGTTGCTTGGTACAAGTTGTATTTTACTGCGGTTTCTCCGTATGTGCGATTATATACCTTGTTTTCTGTTGTTTACACTAACAAAATTTAAATGTTTTCTCATGGGACATTTTAAAGTTTTGTTTTTAATTTATGAGGTCTCATGAAATATGAATAGGCAGCAAACAACTTCAGAATGATAACTTTTCTGCTTTCCAGGTATATCCCATATTCTAATGTTTTGTGAAAACTTATCAAAAAGTTTTATTAGACAAAGGAAACACATAAAGTTGACCTGTGTAAGCCTTAGAAAAAGGTAAAACAGTTGGGAAGAAAGTAAAACATGTCCATGTTTCTGTAGAAAATGCGGCAGGCTGTCAGAAACTACATTTGCAATGTAGCTTCTAAAAGCGCTTAAAACATCTGTACGTGTACACGTATGCATGCATTATGCAGGGCTTTGCTGTCGAGTCACTTAGACACGAATTTGAACTTTTGCAGGTTTCTTGATCTGTAGCCTTGGGCAAGTTACTTTACCTCTCTAAGCCCTAGTTTTCTTACCAAAAAAAATGAAGATCGTAATGTGTGTCTTGCACAGCTGTGAGGATTAAGCATCTCTGGAGTGCTTGCCGTAGTTCCTGGCGCAGGGTCAGCTCTTAATAGTTTAAATGACTGCCTTTGGACTAGAATCTTTCTGTAGAGTACCACTTACCTGCTTTGGGGTTTATGTCCACTAAAGGGTAAACTTTACAAAGAAAATGAATTTGGGAATGTAAGTATTATTTATCTGCTATTTCTTTATCCTTTTGCCTTTAGTTTTGATTCAAAGAATTTATGGATTGGGATGAAAAAATTCACACTGAAGTTGCCATTATATACCTTAAAAGAAAGTCTGTAGGAAAGCTCGGATACACTCAGCCTTTTATTACCGTCATGTAAATCACCTGCATGTCCGATTAAGCTGTCGTGAAGGCCATAGCTACAGTCAGTGTGTCATTCATGGTGTGTCCAGCTCTTCTGGATGAGAGTGGCTTAGGGCTGCGGGAGGATGCGGGGCACTGCCATGAGTGGGCAGCTGGGGGCAGGTATGGCTGTGTGTGTGTGACAGGTAGGATTGAGCTGAGTAGAGGGCATCCAGAGGGAAGAATACTTGGGGAAATTTTATTAAAAGGAGGAAGGGAAAAGAGGGACAACTGGAAGGGTGAATAGGAAGATGGGTGCCAGCCTGGATTGACAATTCAGATGGTTGCAATGCCAAAATATATCTTAATAAATATTATGTTTTAAGGTAGTCAGTTTAGGAGATTATGTATGTGCTGCTTTTAGTCTTGCTGTTTATACAGTAAACATTTTCGAAGTTCTTTCGAAAATGCCCTCAAGATAATGGCAGAACAAGTAGTGTCATTTTTCATCCAAACTAGGTCTCACAATCTAGTCTCTGTCTATTCAAACACTTTATTTAATTAACTTGGCTCCAAGTTACTTTTTGATTATTTTCAGAAAAGACTTCTCATCACTTGTTTTATATTCAGAGCAGTGTGCACGTGTGTCTTAAGAAGAGCTCCAACATTTTTTGGGGGTGGGGTGGGGATCAAGGTAGCATCACTGGACACCATAGTAGATCCATTGAGAAGAGCTAGTCAGTCATTTGGAGTTTGGATTTTTTTAAAAAAGAAAGTCGGTACCATGTATTGTAACTAATCAAGAATGGTTCAATTCATTGTTTTAAATGAAGAGGATTTCTTTTTCAATAATGTTTAAATCAGGTTTCGGTTTTATAAAGTGATTTTATGTTTGTACCTTTAAAAAGATTATTTTGTGTTTTCTTTTGGTTTGTTTGTCAGGCTGACTTATCTCTGTATAATGAATTCAGATCTTGGAAGGATGATCCCACAATGGATAGATCGTGTCCTTTCTTAGACAAAATTTATCAGGAAGATATCTTTCCATGTTTAACATTCTCAAAAAGTGAGGTAATTTTTTTTTTATTTTAAATAGGAATGCACTAGGGTTGTTCCTGTACCTTTTGCTAAATCATGTTGTGTATTTTCTCTTACATGAATAAGTTACAATAACATGTCATGTTTCATCATTTTCCCCATTCCAAACAAAGATCATGATCATTTCTTGGCATTCAGTTACTGAGCATCTTTGCTAACGTGAGTAGAGGCTCATTCACTGTGGAGTATGTGTTACACCAGAGTGAAGTAGTAAGTGTGCATTGGGGGTGAGGCTTATTTCTTGATTCTCAGTCTGAGGTTCAGTGTAAAGGAGGTTCTCCACACTCCGAGGTGTTTATTGGGTTTATCTGTACATGACCAAAAAATCGCATTTCGTTTCTTCATCTTTAAAACAAAACAAAACGAAAAATGGCTTCCTTTCCTCTGTCACAGAGTTGTTAAGGGGATGAAATGAAGTGAATTTTAAGTACATACGAAAACTTAAAAAAAAAAAATACAAGGTACTATGCAGATGTAAGGTCATAATTTTAATCTGTTCTTACATGTGGAACGTTTGTCTACAAATACCCTGTCAATCACTGTTTATGTAATCCTAAGAGTCTTATGTTAAGTCTTCAGAGGATTTAATCTCAACATGACCTGTAAGGAGAAGTTAAGATGGACAGTAAAACACTTCTGATATGTACATGTTATTCATTATGGCTCTGTGTGTGTTTTGGGGGAGTCCATTCCGGATTAGTAGTCTTGCCAGACTGAAGAAATTTGCTGGTTTCATCTGTTGTTGATCAATTACTACCATCTCCATCCACACATTTAATATTTGGTAATGCAGCTAGTTCTTTTGTAGGTCACTCTTGTGCATGTAAATACAAGTTGAGAAAACATATAGCTGTAATTGTGTATATTGCTGTGTTCTGAATGACCAGTATTTAAAAATGTGTATTAATTTAGCAAAATAAAGCATTAGAGTATTCATTTTGCAGTGGCGTTAATAAATGGATGTGAATTGTGGGTAAGACATGGACAGATTGGAATTAATGCCCTCAGTCCTCCTCAAGATAATGAGAAAAGTTACTTAGCTATAACTGAATTGCCTTTCGTAACGATATTTGCATTTTACAAGAATTCAAACCAAGATTATGTAGTTTCTTTCTTTTTCATTGGCCTGAGACCAAACTAGTGGAGTTTGGGGAAAGAATAATTTTTAAAAATCCAGTTTACTGTGGAATGCAATTTTAATACTTTTGTGCCAGCATAGCATCTGATACTTTGTTTTTTTGAAGTTGGCTTCAGCTGTTCTGGAGGCTGTGGAAAACAATACTCTGAGCATTGAACCGGTGGGATTACAACCTGTTCGATTTGTGAAAGCTTCTGCAGTCGAATGTGGAGGACCAAAGTACGTTTTCAGAACCATGTCTTGGGGAAGACACTGAGTTTTAAAAATTTTTTATGTTGTAAATATTTAGGTTTTTTTTTTTTTTTAAAAGATTTTATTTATTTATTTGACAGAGATAGAGACAGCCAGCGAGAGAGGGAACACAAGCAGGGGGAGTGGGAGAGGAAGAAGCAGGCTCATAGCGGAGGAGCCTGATGTGGGGCTCGATCCCATAAACGCCGGGATCACGCCCTGAGCCGAAGACAGACGCTTAACCGCTGTGCCACCCAGGCGCCCCAATATTTAGTTTTTTTAGTTTTAAATGTGATTAAATAGCTTGTTAGTAGTTTGTGCAGCCTGAAGACAAATTCTGACAGTGTGAGATACAGCATTTCAAATTTAGCATCAAAAGAGAGCCCTTTTAATTAAAAAAAATACGTATATTTTAGACCAGGTATTAGAAACATTTTTTAGACCATATGTTGTGACTCATTAGTTGATCATAAAATCAGTTTTTAGTGGGTCATAAGCAGAATTTTTGTCTATTACACATATACATACATATTTTTGTCTATTACACATATACATACATATTTCTTCCTGAGGGTTGCCGTTAAAAATCGGTTGGGAAGATAGTGAATTAGACCAGGTCTTATCAAGCATGAAAACAAGGTGCCAGAAAGACTTCTGTAATCCTCCCTTTCATACTATCATATAAAGGATTCTCACTTTGGTTAATAACCGGTTCTGTCTTTTATACATGACAGATACTTGGTAGTTGTAAACCTTCAGAGGTAAAACTCCCACATTTCATGGCAGGGCAGGCCTTTTACTCCCCAGTCCTAGGAGGAGGAAAGACTGAAACCAGTGGTTCCTAGAACCTTTGGCAAAGCAGTTTGTGAAGTGACTTGGAAAGATTTGGAGGAAGGTGCTTAGTTGGTGGTTAAGAACTAGATCTGTGTAGGGGACCGGAAGGTCTGAGAAAGCTCCTAGAAAGCAGTAGTTGACTCCTGTCTGGGTCACTGTGAAGGCAGAAGAGAAGAGGGCTGGTTGAGATGAACTGACAGGTCTGCGAAAGCCTGTTGTAGAGTCGTGTCATTCTTCCTGATCACACAGTATCAGTGTTCAGGTAGCTGTTTGTGGGGAGTGCCTGGTCACGTTTTTGCTCTGTGAGCCAGACGTCTACCACACTCCCTCTGTGCCATGACTGTAGCACAGAGGCCTCTAAATCTTGGGGAAGGGATTTACATTTCTAAATTCTTCTCCTTCCACAAGCTCCCAAGTATTTTATCCTGATCATCAATGATAGCAGTTTTTGTGCTTTAAGGTCTGTGTATACCTTATTTTAAATATAGCATATAGCAGTTTATATTATAAAATTTTAAATTTCTACTTGCATTATATATAACACGTACATGTGCAAATATCACATAATGACAAATGAGGATGTCAGTTAAAGTGAATTTATATTTTAGTAAAATAATTATATAGATTAGGCTTAGGGAACAGTTTATGTAGTTTAGGAATATCGTGCTTGTAGGAATGGGGTTAGATGCCAAGGTGTTTGGAGTGCATGTTGTGTGGAGAAGCTTCAGGAAGATATTTTCTTCTCTGAAATGTGAAGTTCAGCCCTGGCCAAGGCTCTCATGGACTAGGTGTTGAAGATGTAAATGGCTCATGCTGTGGGAACTTTGAGGAAGCCAAGACCCATCTCGTGGCTGGTGATCAGGGGTGTTCTCAGAGGGAGGGAGATTTGATCTGGGTTTTTGAAGCAGGAAGGGAATTTGGGTAAAGAAGAGTACATATGAGTGAAGGTCTGGAAACAAGAAGCCATGTATTCAGAGGATGCCGAGTGTATGGAGGGAAAGATGTGACAAATCTGAAGAGAACTTTGGAGAGGAAGAGATTCAGGTGGGGATGGTAAAACGAAAGGAGTTAAAGATGGCCGACTAGAAGAATGGGGTGATATTTCGGAAGTTAGTGGGAAGGGCTCTGGTTTGGGGAAGAAGACGGCAGGTCTAGATTTAGACATGTTGACATACCCAAGTGAAAATGGTAGGGAAGGGCTTAAAATCTGGGGACTAGAGCTGCCAAGAGGTATTGAGGAAGTGTAGCATGTTAACAAAACACTGGCCTTGGAGGTCAGAAGACTTGATGTTGAACCTTAGCTCAAATAAGAATGTGTTGGCCATGACAGTTCAAAGATGGCTTTAGAAATGAGGTAAGAAACACTTTCATTATTTCAGAAGTTGATGCTTAAAACCACTTTAGCAAAGCCCTTTCAAAATTAGAATACTAGACAAACAGTTATATGTCTGGTTCCAGAAGAGTAGTGTATACATTGATTTTTATCAGTTAAATGCTTACTTTTCCTTCTTGTGTAAATTATACTTTTGGAAGTTCCAAGGACTTCCAATACTTGGGCCATTTTTAAATTTCCTGATCTTCTATCCTTCCTAAGATAGTAGTTAGTGTTTTAAAAATATTGTTATAGATCATTAAAGGAATTTTCTAAGAAAGGAACAATGAGGCAAACTTTGTTCGAAAATATGAGAATTCTTCTGTGGTCGGAATGGCCACCTCCAAAATTATCCTATTTATGAAAGTTTTTTTAAAGATTTTATTTATTTTAGAGAGAGAATGAGAGAGCGTGTGAGTGGGGAGAGGGAGAAAAAGAGGAGGAGAGAATCTCAAGCAGACTGCACACTGAGCATGGAGCCTGACATGGGGCTTGATTTCACAACCCTGGGATTGTGACCTGAGCTGAAACAAAGAGTCAGACGATTAACCAACTGAGTCACCCCGGCGCCCCCAAAATGATCCTATTTTAAATACACATTCTCCATTTGTTTTCTTAATATGGAGGCACGTTTGTATCATATTTCTTATAAGTATAGCTGAAATTTAATGTTCATGTAACATTTTTCTTCGTTATATAATTTATAATGTTATTTAAAATGCTGTCGACCACTTTATCTTCATTACAGCTATACTCATTTTGCCTTGATAGGGAGTGGTAGTTGTGTTCAGCCATGGTCCTAGCTTAGGAGGGTAACAGGTGGGCTGCTTCAGAGTCTGCCCTGATAGACAAGCCAACATCACTGGATTGAGCAGTGGAGTGAGAAGTGGCTCATCACTTAACCAACAGTCACTGAATGTCTGGTGTGTACCCAGCTCCTGCTTGGTGCCTGGCATTTAAAGAAGAATAAGATACAGTCTTTGCCCCCTAGAGACATACCATCTCATTCCAGCCAGAAAGCTGTCATACCAAATCTGAGAGTCTGTAGTAGTTTGCGAATGGAAAGGATGGGATGTCTGAATATAGTGCACCCCTTATATAGTTATTGAGAGTCCGTATTTTATAAGGTGGCTTATTTCTTTGTATTTCTCAGGCCTGCATGCATCTAGAATAGTGCCGGGTACGTACTAGGTCTCAAATATTTGTTGTCTTAGTGAATATGAAACTTCTACAGAAGTTAGGAGCAAAATGCTTTCAATTTTAAAAAACTAAAATTTTGTCATTGTTTTACAGAAAATGTGCTCTAACTGGCCAGAGTAAGTCCTGTAAACACAGAATTAAATTAGGGGACTCAAGCAACTATTATTATATTTCTCCTTTTTGCAGATACAGGGTAAGTAACTGAACCATGCATTTTAATAAAGCTCACTTTGATAGGAGACATTTGACTATTTATGATGTTTTTTTCCCTTTCGGCCTAGATCACCTCTGTATGTAACTTTTTTACATACATTCGATATATTCAGCAGGGGCTCGTGAAACAGCAGGATGGTGAGTGTTCTTAATTGGTTGCAAAATACGTACATAAACTTTCAGCAAAAAGTATAGAACATAGTAGTAATGCTCAAATAAACTTTATTATTGGTACATTCATATTGAGTCTCATAGTTCTAATAAAATGTGTGGAGAATTTGGGAACTAATGTCTTTTAAAACGTATTTAACCCTTAAAACCGCCTCATTTTACTCTGATACACGTTTTAAGCAGAATCAGTTATAACTCTTAAGGGATATATTGATAAACCATATGATAAAAGTGAGGGGAGTAAAAAGCTTTTGAAATTACTCCTGAGAAATAAAAATGAGTAAGCTCTAGACATGATCAGATTCATTTTAATTGGTGAAAACCATGGGGATCTAACAATTTTTTCTGTATTTTGTACTTTCACATGTGAATTAATAAAGCAGTCATGAGGATAGTTCTGAATGGAATAAAGATTACTGTATTTTGAATCAGCCGAAACATATAGATGATATATCCAAGAAAGCCAACCTCATGCAAGTGTTTTCATATTTTTAATACAGTCTCTCATGATTACTGATGATTCTGTAGCCAAATGTCTTAAACGTCAGTAAGGCCCAACAACTCCAAAGCAGTGTTTCTTGGGTACATGTGATTGTTTTAAAACAAATAACAGATAGTAAGCTAGGGATAAGTCCGTATGCATTTTGTATTTGAAGTTGTAGGAAATTTCCTATTCATATTTTTTGGGGAACTGAAAATATTTTTATATTAAAAACTAGAAGCTTGCTCTTTCAGTCATGTAAACCAGTGAATCTTAATTCTGTGGGAAGGTTAGTCATGCTGATAAAAACTTAATTTAGCATTTCAAAGCTCTGGTATGTTGAGAAGAGTCATATTTATTTAGAACCCCATATAATTAGATTTTAATGCCTAAAAGAGTGAGGGTGAAACCTCTCATTAATGTTGAATTTCAAAAGGCTGAGTAGCATAAAGTAGTCTTTAAAGTGTACGGTAGTTTTTATGACTTTAATAAAATTGAAATATTTTTGAATACCTGTTGGCGGATGATAGGATTTAAGCCACAGAACAGATGATTTATGTTAAGTTAAACAGTCAAGTGTGTTTTTTCTCCTTGTTAAAGTGAGTTTTTGTAGGGAAGGTGAAAGATAATTTCCTTTATGAAAATAGGGAGAAATTGTCATGAGTAGTAGTGGGGGTGATGGTGATAAAAGTGGCTTCTTCTCTGGCTTCTGTCACTCTTCCACTTCACAGTAGTTGGTACATATCATATAATGTGTGGGTTTGTAGCAAATAAATATTACTAATTTTAAAATATGTGTACTCCCTGTGCCTTGTGCCCGAAAGGATTTAGGGCAGCTCAATCTAAAGCAGGGTTTCTCAAGGTTGGTTCTACTAACATTTTGAAAGCTGGATGAAGTCTTTTTCGGGGGGGGTGCTCTNTTTTTTTCGGGGGGGGGGGTGCTCTCTCGTACATTACAGGATGTTTAGCACCATTGCTAGGCTTTACTCAGTAGATGCTAGTAATGAAAAATGTATCCAGACATTTTCTCAGATGTACCCTTGAGGACAAAATCTCCGCTGGTTGAAAACCACTGATCGAAATCAGTCTCTATTCTGATGATATGTCAGAGGAAGACTTTTTATCAGAAATATAAAGCCGGGGCGCCTGGGTGGCATAGCGGTTAAGCGTCTGCCTTCGGCTCAGGGCGTGGTCCCGGCGTTATGGGATCGAGCCCCACGTCAGGCTCCTCCACTGTGAGCCTGCTTCTTCCTCTCCCACTCCCCCTGCTTGTGTTCCCTCTCTTGCTGGCTGTCTCTATCTCTGTCAAATAAATAAATAAATAAAATCTTTAAAAAATAAAAATAAATAAAAAAATAAAGCCAACTTTTTTCCATTTACAGAGGGGGCTTGCCAAAGTAGAGATAATTGAAATTTACAGATCAGTCTCTGCATTTATTTTTATTTCTAATTTGAGCCATATACAAAACCTTTCTCTGTTACTTCTCAAAAAGAATGTTACTGAGTTCTCTGGACTGTCTTTTGTTTTCCTTTTTTTCCTGTTTTACTCTGTGTTAATAAACCGTGGAATGGCCAAGACGTAGCAGACTAGAACAAGATGATCACTGAGTTAGAATAATCGAGGATTGAATGTAATTACTTACAACAGCAACACGATTGCCATTTACTCAGGGCACTGAAGCATCTACCTTCTGTTGGGCTAAAGTGGTCACTGACGTATCTGACAAACGGTGGCAAAACTGGTGAATATTGCTCATTTATGGATAAAACTTGGATGCTCACAAATACATGAAAAAATTTGTGTGAATTAGCAGTAAAATGGCGAGGCATTAGGTACATCATTAGGAAATGCCCAGTTGGCGTTTCAGCTAATGTTCAATTTTCAGTGATAGAGCTAAAAAATAATTAAGATGATACTTTATGATTTACATGTCTCCTTTTCCATTTGTATAGTTGATCAGATGTTTTGGGAAGTTATGCAGTTGAGAAAAGAGATGTCGTTGGCAAAGCTGGGATATTTCAAAGAGGAACTCTGATGCTCTGCCTGGGACCATGCGTGAACCTCCCTGAATACCTGGAAGATGGCTGAATATTTTTATGGTTACTTGATATTTATTTCCAAGGAGTGGGCCCAAGACTTTTTCCCTCTTTTGCAGATTACACTAAGAAGTACTGTGATTTCTTTTAAATTGACCTATGCTGTGTTTGCTTACTCTTTAGTCGAACACACTATAAAGAATTACAGGTGTACTAGGGATTGTAATTTATAGTTGCAAAAAAAAACTAAATAAAGAAATACATCAACGTTAGATTGAATATGTTTTTGCTTTCTCTTATAGCTCTGACATGGCATGTAGGGTAAGCAGAATGTATTGAATTGTAGTTTTCAAACTGCACAGCAGCCTGTGAGGGGCAAGGAAGAAGGCTAAGCAGACAGGATCGGCTCTGTACCCCCACAAGAATGGCTCTATTTTTGTCTGTTTCGTAGATTGGACTTCAAAGAAGGTTTTTATTTAAAGAAGACAAAAAGAAGAAGTCAATCTCTCCATCTAGAGAATGCTACTGTTAGTATTTCTGAAGAAGAGCCTTTCAGCTTTCAGATATTTTCTACCTACATATCCAAATTTGTGGGAAGAAAGTAGACTTTCTTCTTTAACTTAAATATTTTTTCTACATGTCTTTAATCACTACATGGTTTTGATTAAAGGATGTTAATATAATTGGTTTGGAAATTAGCTTTAAAATTTTTTTCATATCATAATGCTGTTACGAATATTCTTATGCATACTTCTTTGCACATTGTTGGGTTGTTTCCTTCATGTAGACTTGCCTAGAAGTAAAATTGTTGGGTCAAGGTTTATGTGTATTTTTAAATATTTGATCTGCTTTGCCAAATTGCTCTCTGCAGAAGTTGAACAAATTTATTTTTACAGCAACAGTGTATGAGAGACCTAGTTTTCTGAAGATGGCATTGTTTTCAATCCTGTCTTCAGAGATTGGTCAACCTTACCTGTAGGAGATTCAATCACCAGGATGGGTGGGAATCTACAGAGAAAAGGATATTTGAGAATGGTATGATGTGGTAGAAACCATCACTACCATGCCCAGCTCAGGAATCTGAAATTGAACATGAAAAGAACTTTGAAACTAGAATTTTATGTCCTGATAAATAGTTATTCAAATGTGAAGGCATAATAAACATGTTCTCAGACTTTCAAAACTTCAGAAAATTTTCCACCCAAAAATGCAAATTTAAAACACTTTTGGAGAAAGTAAGTATGAAGAGAAACAAATCCGAGAGATGCTGCAAGAGATTTGGGGGAAAAAAGAGATACTTATGGAGTTTGTGTATGACTTTAAAAGAATAAAGGTAAGGCTAAAGAAAATAAAGTATATAACAATCTAGAATTAAAATTCTTTAATTAACAGTGGCAGTGGGAGGAGACCAGAGATTGTGAGGGTAATTAAAGTTCCAGTCTTGCTTGTTAGATGGAAGAGAGAGATACCAATTAAATGTGAAGGACCAAAGAAAAAAAGATCAAATAGAGAAATGAATAGTGTGATATGGAAATCATATATTTATACACAAAGCATAAGGACATGGAAAGGTTGAAATAAAAGCCTGGAAAAAGGAAAATACCAAAAGAAAGCTAGTGTAGTTATACTACTATCTAACAAAACAGGCATTAAAACATAAGCATTATTAGGGATAGAGATGGGTGCTATCTAATGCTAAAAATTGAGTTCACCAAGAAGACTTAGTAAGAAAATTAATAATAGTAGTAATAATAGAAATATAAAAATACTAGGGCTGACTAATAATACCAAATGAGAAATACATAAGGAACTCCTACAACTCAACATTAAAAAACTAATCTCATTAAAAATGGGCAGAGGTCCTGAAGAGACATTTTTCCAAAGACAACATATAGATGCTCAACAGACACATGAAAAGATGCTCAATGTCACTAATCATCAGGGAAATACAAAGCAAAACCACAACGAAATGGTGCTTTACACCAGTCAGAATGGCTAGTATCAAAAAGACATAGTGTTGACAAGGATGTAAAGAAGGGGAACCCTCATGTACTCTTGGTGGGGATGTAAATTGGTGCAGCTGCTATGAAAAATAACAGAATAATTTCACTACCAAAATAAATGAAAACGCTGCTTCAAAAAGATACGTGCACCCTAATACCTCTATGTTTATTGCAGCATTATTTACAATAGCCAAATTACGGAAGCAGCCCTAGTGTCCCATCAATAGACGAATGGATAAAGAGGATGTGATGTGTGCACGTGTGCACACACACACAATGGAATATTAGCCATCAAAAAGAATGAAATCTTGCCATTTGCAACAACATGGATGGAGCCTAGTGGACATTATGAATATGCAGGGTGAAATAAGTGTGAGAAAGGCAAATACCATATAATTTCACTTAAATGTGGAATCCAAAAAATGAACAGAAACAGACTCATATACAGAGAATAAACTGGTGGTTGCTAGAGAGGAGGGGAGTGGGCATCAGACAAAATAGGTGAGGGGGATTAAGAGGTACAAAGTTCCAGTTACAGCATAGAGAATATAGTCAATGTTATAACTTTGGTGACAGTGACTATACTGTGGTGAGCATTATGTAATATATGGAATTGTCCAATTACTATGCTGTACACCTGAAACGAATGTCACCTACTTTTCAATTAAAAAAAGAAAGTAGTATTGCAAGGGAGATTTTGTAGCTTTAAAGGTTTTTTTAATTTAAATTCAATTAGCCAATATATAGTAGTACATCATTGGTTTCAGATGTAGTGATCAATAATTTATCAGTTGCATAATTGGGCGATGTGATAAGCACTGGGTGTTACAGCTTTAAATGTTTACATGTTTTTAAAATGAGCTAAGTGTTCATTTAAGTTATAGGACAAGATTAAAGGAAGGAGATAAGAACAGAAATAGAAAACGGATGCAATAGAGGATCAACGAAGTTGTGTGTTGACTGAAAAGATGAACAAAATGGACAAAAATTTCTGATATGGAGAAAAAGAGAAAATACACAAATAACCATACCAGGAGTGAAAAAAGGGTATGTCAGTATAGATACTGCAGATATTAAACATGAATATTATGAACAACATCCCAGTATGTTTGAAAATTTAGACAAAATGGCAAAATTCCTAGAAAATGTATTTTGATTGAAAAGAAATCAGAAGCCTGAGCAGTACTATTACTATTCAAGGAGAGGAGTAGTTAAAAATCTCACAAAACTCTAGGCATAAATGACTTTAACAAACTTTAAAGAATGAGTTATTCTAATCTTATATGTATTCTGAGGAATAGAATTACTATGTTTCATACATCAAAAACCAATATAACCTTGATAGTAAAACCAGATTGGGACAGTCAGTATAAGAAAGCAAGATTACAGGGGCGCCTGGGTGGCACAGCGGTTAAGCGTCTGCCTTCGGCTCAGGGCGTGATCCCGGTGTTATGGGATAGCCCCACATCAGGCTCCTCTGCTATGAGCCTGCTTCTTCCTCTCCCACTCCCCCTGCTTGTGTTCCCTCTCTCGCTGGCTGTCTCTATCTCTGTCGAATAAATAAATNAAATAAATAAAATCTTTAAAAAAAAAAAAACAACAAGATTACAGGTCCATTTTGTCATTGGTAGATATGCAAAAACAGACAATGTAACACACTGACCAAGTGGCGTTTATCCCAGGAATGCAAAAATGGTATAATAGAGGGGCATCTGACTGGCCCAGTCAGTAGAGCATGCAATTCTTTTATTTTTTTTTTTAAAGATTTTATTTATTTATTTGACAGAGATAGAGACAGCCAGCGAGAGAGGGAACACAAGCAGGGGGAGTGGGAGAGGAAGAAGCAGGCTCATAGCAGAGGAGCCTGATGTGGGGCTCGATCCCATAACGCCGGGATCACGCCCTGAGCTGAAGGCAGACGCTTAACCGCTGTGCCACCCAGGCGCCCCTAGAGCATGCAATTCTTGATCTCAGGTTCATGAGTTTGAGCCCCACAATGGGTGCAGAGATTACTTAAAAATATTTTTAAATGGTAAATTAGAAAGTTTATAAATCTAATTCACATTTACAGAATAAAAGTGAAAAACCATCTGATCAATAGCTGTAGAAAAACATTTAGTAATCTTTTCATCTTGATAAAGGATAGCTTAAAAAATCTTACAGTAAACACCATCCTAAGGTGGGAAATGTTAGAAGCATTTTCTTTAAAATCAACAGTGGAACAAAGATGATTACTGTATTCATTTGTATTAAATAAAAAAATTATATTGTAAATGTTAGTGCAGCAAGATGAGGAAAATAAAGATACAGTGATTGGGAAGGAAAAAATAAAACTCCTTATGGTATGATTGTCTACATAGAAAATAAAGTCTTCCATCAAATTATTAGACATAATTGGAGAGTTTAGTAAGATGGCTAAATACAGGATCAATATATATTTGTGAATTGTACTTACATACAGCCACAGTTAAAAATTAGATTTTTAAAAAGACACCAAACAATTGCAAAAAGAATTCTGAAGTACCTTGCAATAAATCTAACCAAAGATGTGTCAGATCTATGGAGAGAAAGTTATAAAACTTTACTAAAGAAAACATTGAAGAGGACTAGAGTGATCTATGTTCATGAGTAGGACAATATTTTTTAAATGAATGTGTAGATTTAGTGCATCTCCAAACTAAACCCCCAAATCTGCTGGAATTGGCAAATTGATCAAATTTATGTGGCGGAGTCAAGGATGAAGAATGACTGAAGCATTTCTGAAGAACAAGAAAGGAGGAAGCGTTCATCCTCCCAGAAGGACTTTTTATGAAGCTGAAGTATTTAAGAAAGTGACACAGTGCAGAAATAGAGAAAATGGCCAAGGGGGGGAGAGCTCCAAAGTAGACCCACACGTATTTGTAAATTTCATATTGACAGAGATGACAGGTAGGTCAATGATTGGACTAATCATTAAATAGAGCTGACAAAGACAAAGGAACATATGAAATTGTATCTTTTCCTTACACCATACACACAAAAAAAACCTCTTGTTTAAATGTCCTGAAACTGTAGAACTTCTGATGTGGAAATTACAGTTGAAATTTTAGGTGAAATATATTTTGAAAATATAGGTGGATACCTTCCTGATCTGCTTCTAAGAACTTCTTAAACTGAAAGCAAAAGAAACCATAAAAGATAACCGTGAGAGAAAGTTGCGCTACGTTTCTGCCCATCAAAAGGCACGTTAAAGCCAAACTACAAGCTATGAGAAGATATTTGCAAAACTCATAACCAATAATAGATTAGTATCAAGAATATATACAGAAATTCTACAAATCCAAAAAAAAAAAAAAAACAAAAACAAAAAATGGGAAATGGCTGGAGCAGGTCTTCCATAGAGTTGGAAGTGCATGTGGGCTAATAAACTATTAAATGGTCTTCATTTATTAACAGGGGAACAAATCAAGACCACAGTGACAGGTTTAAATTCAACTAGCAAAAATTAAGCCCAGTGAAGTCAGAGAATTTCAATAGGACTACTCATAAATTGTTCATGAAAGGGTCAATTGGTATATCTACTGTGAGAAAGCATTCATTTGAAAAGTTGGACATTCCCCACAGCCCACCAGCTCAGCTTGTAGGCATATACTCAAGAGAAATACTTGCACGAAGTGCCCCAAAATGCATCTTTAAGAATGTTTTGGAAAAGATACACATGTCCATCTAACAGGAGGGTAAAGCGTTGTGTGCTCACATAGGGGACTATCACGTGGGGGGCAAAGTGAATGAACATCAGCTACATGCAGCACAGCAACTGAATAGAACATAGACTGAGTGGAAAAGCAAAATGCTCAGAAGACCGTGTGATGCTTTTCTCATAAAGTTCAAAAACTAAAACAACAATTGTTTAAGTGTGTGTGTGTGTGTGTGTGTGTGTGTGTATAGATATAACAAAACTATTTTTAAAAAATCCAAATAGTGATAAACCCACAGTTCGGGTTAGGGTTACCTCTGGTATGGAGGAGGAAGGAAAAGGGAGAGAACTGGGAGGAACATACGTATGAGTAAGTCATTGTGGATGTTCTAGTCCCTGGGTTGGATGATGGGTTCACTTGTCATGAAGAGCATATGTATGAATGAGGACAATTGTGCGCAGACCATTGGTGGTGTGTTATGAACCAAGGGTTATGATTAGTCCAATGCTCCTGCATTCACAACCAAAGAGCAGAACAGAACCTGCTGATGAATTGGATTTGGGAGAGAGGAAAGGAGAGAAGTCAGGTTTGAATCCTAGGCTTTTGGCTTGAGCTATTACTGCATTTATTGAGATGGGGAGATCTGGGATAGGCTCAAATTATGTAAGTATGGAAGAGATGCAAGAACTCAGTGTTTGCCACGTTGAGTTTGAGATGCACATTAAGCATCAAAATGGAGATATTAAGTAGGTATTGATACACAGGTTCAACTTCAACAATAAGGTCAGGCTAGGTGACACATTTGGGAGTAGTTTAGCCCTGGGATCAGATAGGAGCTTTAGGGATACTTTGGAGATGGAGAAGTACGGCACTCGGCCCTGTGTAACCATGACAGGGAAACCGCCTGCAAAGAAAACTGACTACAGAGGAGCTAGTAGAAATGGCGAGGCAAAGGAGATGGAATCATTAGTGTGCTGATTAACCTTGGCTCAGGAGAGTGTTTCTGGACAGAATTTAATTGCCTAGACTACCAATTCTAAAAAAGAAAAAAAGACTTTTTGTTGAATTTGTATAAATAGGTTCAGAGTTGAGGAGAGAGCGATGGAGAGAAGTTGCATCAGGAGTTGCTCAGGAAAACTGCATTCTCCGGGGGTGGTTCCCAACACTGATCAGTTAGGCAAGTCACCACTCCTCTCTGACCTCCTTAACAAAGGCTAAATCAAGTATTCTCTCTTGTCTCTCCCAGCTCTAGAACAATCTACAACCTTTGACTCAGCATTTACACTGGGAGAACAAGGTTTGGTTTCTTTTCTTTCTTTTTTTTTTTAAGATTTTATTTATGTATTTGACAGAGAGTCAGCAAGAGGGGGAACACAAGCAGGGGGAGTGGGAGAGGAAGAAGCAGGCTCCCAGTGGAGCAGGAAGTGCGATGTGGGACTTGATCCCAGAACCCCAGGATCACGCCCTGAGCCGAAGGCAGACGCTTGACTGAGCCACCCGGGTGCCCCAGCAAAGGTTTGGTTTCTGAGCATTGGGTCTCAGACCTTAAGTGGCAACCACCCACTTATCCACTTAGCAGCACGACCATGTGAATGCTGTGTGTTTTTGTTTCATGCAGCCAGAGTCTTACATGGGTCCACTCTTACTCAGAAACTTTGTTTTTAAAGGTTTTCTTCGTTGTGTTTTTCCCTCAGTAATTCTGACAAAATGTTTAAGACAGAGAGGTCAAAGCAGTATGAATTTATATTTGTGTCTAACTTTTGTGCTAGAAAAATAGTTCTTTATTTTTTTCATGGAATGCAGTACAATTGCCATCTCAACAGACAACTAAGTTTCTTGTCTTTATGTAGACACATAAGGGCCCAGCAGTGTCTGTTAATTTTTGTGCAGAACTTCTAGACAGAATTCCTCCTCCTCATTCACACATATTTGGGTCTTGTGTGTGCCAGGTGCTGCTGTCGGTGCCGAAGATAGAGCAGTGAGCAAGACAGGTGAAGTCAGTCTCGTGGAGCTCGCAGTTCCCTGAGAAATGGACAAAAAGAAATACTAAAAGATAAGTGCTCTAGAGATACTTAAGATGCGGTAATGGGCTAGAAGGGGAATGGATAAGTCCTTCAGACTGGGTGGTCAGGAAAGGCCACGTTTTCAAGTTGGGCTCTGACCAGACCCAGGCTTGTGAAGGGAGGCAAGCAGCAAGAGAGCTCAAAGCTGGCATACGGCCCCTAAGGAAGAAATGAACTTGAAAAACGGCAAAAAAGACTGAGTGTCAGGGAGTTTGGTAAGAGAAAGCTGGATAGGGAGGCATGGGTCAGACAAGGTAGGTCTTAGTAAGCCACGGTGGGGAATTTGAGGTTTTCTGTGACAGCTTTGGTCACAACTCTAGCTGGCTCTTTCTTAGCTTTTAAATGCTGGAATCCCTAGAGTTTTGCCCTGGGCCCCCTTCTCTTTATCTAAATATTCTTTATATCATCTCATCTGGGCCCCTGGCTTTGAAAACCAAGTACCATTTGCATATAACTAACTCTACATCTCCAACTCTGACATCCCTTCCGTAACTTCGGGCTCTGGTATCCATTTGCTTGTCAGCCCTTCCGCTTGGATTTCTAATGGGCATCTCAAACCCGACATTGACACTTAGCTCAGTTGCTTACGCAACAGTCTAGGGCTTGTTCTTGGTTTCTGTCACCACCACCTTCAATCCAATCCATCAGCAAGTCACATCAGCTCTGCAAAACATACTTTGGGTCTCTCCACTTCCCTCCATGTCCACTACTACCACTCAGTCCAAGCCAGCATCTTTTAAAAACTAAAATAAAAACATTTCAGGGACGCCTGGGTGGCACAGCGGTTAAGCGTCTGCCTTCAGCTCAGGGCGTGATCCCAGCGTTATGGGATCGAGCCCCACATCAGGCTCCTCTGCTATGAGCCTGCTTCTTCCTCTCCCACTCCCCCTGCTTGTGTTCCCTCTCTTGCTGGCTGTCTCTATCTCTGTTGAATAAATAAATAAAATCTTTAAAAAAAAAAAACATTTCAATACCACAATGAGCAAAGCTGCTGAAATATAGAGAAGAGTAGAAACCCTAACAGCAGCTCTCTAGGAAGTACAAATCCACATATAATCTAACGGCAAGAGGTGGGACTATGGTATGAGTACAAGAATTCTGGAGCTATAGATCTCAGGGACAGACTTGAGAGAGACGAAATCTCCGTCATTACATTCCCAACTTGAGCCACAGCACCAGGTTTAACCAGAGCAGCTCAGCCTTTACCTATTTATTTTTGGAGTTCTCTAGGAAACGTCAGTACCCAAACATCTAAACCATAGCTACCTTAGATCACTGCTCAAGAAATGAATCTCCACCAGATCTATGCAAAATGGGGATGCCCAATAGAATTAGGAGATACTAGAGATATAAAGACCATGATCAAGGAAGTATGGGTGGTTATTTGTTATTCTCCAAGAGGGAGAAACCTTAAACCCCCATTGTCACCAGCTGGATTGTGCCTTCAGCTGTGTGTTCTGGACTCATTAATTAATACAGCTATATTTTCCAGGCCTTCCAACAACTTTCTTCTAGATTCACTTTACCTTCCTCAAACCATGTTGGTTGTTATAGGTTAGCCTCTCACCCGGAGGTTGCAAACTGCAGTCCTGTAGGCCGAATCCCATTTTCACATATGTGCTATTTGTCCTTGACAGTCTTTTGGTTTATTTTTACCTTTGAGTTGTTTCTGAACAAATTAGTTGCATCGTTTAAAAATGAGATTTAAAATTAAAATCTGGGGGCGCCTGGGTGGCACAGCGGTTAAGCGTCTGCCTTCGGCTCAGGGCGTGATCTGGCGTTATGGGATCGAGCCCCACATCAGGCTCCTCTGCTATGAGCCTGCTTCTTCCTCTCCCACTCCCCCTGCTTGTGTTCCCTCTCTTGCTGGCTGTCTCTATCTCTGTTGAATAAATAAATAAAATCTTTAAAAAAAAAAAAACATTTCAATACCACAATGAGCAAAGCTGCTGAAATATAGAGAAGAGTAGAAACCCTAACAGCAGCTCTCTAGGAAGTACAAATCCACATATAATCTAACGGCAAGAGGTGGGACTATGGTATGAGTACAAGAATTCTGGAGCTATAGATCTCAGGGACAGACTTGAGAGAGACGAAATCTCCGTCATTACATTCCCAACTTGAGCCACAGCACCAGGTTTAACCAGAGCAGCTCAGCCTTTACCTATTTATTTTTGGAGTTCTCTAGGAAACGTCAGTACCCAAACATCTAAACCATAGCTACCTTAGATCACTGCTCAAGAAATGAATCTCCACCAGATCTATGCAAAATGGGGATGCCCAATAGAATTAGGAGATACTAGAGATATAAAGACCATGATCAAGGAAGTATGGGTGGTTATTTGTTATTCTCCAAGAGGGAGAAACCTTAAACCCCCATTGTCACCAGCTGGATTGTGCCTTCAGCTGTGTGTTCTGGACTCATTAATTAATACAGCTATATTTTCCAGGCCTTCCAACAACTTTCTTCTAGATTCACTTTACCTTCCTCAAACCATGTTGGTTGTTATAGGTTAGCCTCTCACCCGGAGGTTGCAAACTGCAGTCCTGTAGGCCGAATCCCATTTTCACATATGTGCTATTTGTCCTTGACAGTCTTTTGGTTTATTTTTACCTTTGAGTTGTTTCTGAACAAATTAGTTGCATCGTTTAAAAATGAGATTTAAAATTAAAATCTGGGGGCGCCTGGGTGGCACAGCGGTTAAGCGTCTGCCTTCGGCTCAGGGCGTGATCTGGCGTTATGGGATCGAGCCCCACATCAGGCTCCTCTGCTATGAGCCTGCTTTCTTCCTCTCCCACTCCCCCTGCTTGTGTTCCCTCTCTCGCTGGCTGTCTCTATCTCTGTCAAATAATTAAATAAAATCTTAAAAAAATAAAAAATAAAAAAATAAAATTAAAATCTGCATTTCTAGCTTCGCTTTTAAAATTGGCCTCTTTGACAACACTGAATTCGCATTCTTGGAGGAAGCTGAGTGATTGTACCTGCTGGGTAACTCCACCCTTTAGCAGGGCTTGTAGCAACTGTTTGCTCTATGCCCCACCACCCCTGTCTTCCTGACATCAAGAGTAAAGGGGCACTTGTCAGTTATCAATATGCTTACATGGTTGGTGTTTGCTCATGTTGACCCATTGAACTCACTTATCTGCCTGGCCTGGTAAGTGTTGGAGCTTGGGACCCTATTCTAACCTTTGCTTCTCAGCCCATTACGTGCAATCTAATTTCTTTCCCTATTATGTTTTCACTCTCTCATTATTCTGCCGCTAAGAACATGAGGTGTCTGGGTGAACTGTTGGATAGGATCCTCTATCATCATTTGGCAGCCAATACAGTGTGATGACTTAACTTCCAACGGCCTCCAGAAAACGTGGCTGGGAACTTCTCTTGGAGTCTAGATTGAGCCCTGGGCTACATGTTTTCAGCATCTTAATTCATATTGCACCTAAAGGCATATACTTAAAAATATCACTTGACCTATTCCTTGCTCTGTATATCCAATCAGTAGCCAATTTTGGATTCTATACCATCTTCAGGCTTTATGACTGGTCTAACTTTAGTTACCGCCCTAACCAACACATTCCAACACAGCTCTCTTTCCAGTTAGATTTAATTACATCGTGTATGACCACTACCTAAATAGCAATCATCAACAGAGAGTATAAATATGCGTGGGATCAGATGTAGCCCAAATCCTTCTTCGGCCTATTTGCCACCTTTTCTCTCCATGAAGCACACACTGCCACAGCCATTCCTGCATACACGTACTTGTTGTTTGAGTCTCTTCCAGTTTCAGCTCTCAATGACACCCCCTAGATTAAATAAATCTTTACTTCCTCTGTTCTCTTGAGATGTTTTCTCCCAGCCTTATCAGAGTAGGCCTTGAGTTAAAGTTAATTGCGTTTTTCGCATGCCCTGCATTTAAACCTGGGGAGGGCAAGACCATTATTTACTCATCTTTTTCCTTCCTGCACCCAGCAGAGAGCTTAACACAAGTTGAACTGGAAAAAAAAAAAAAATAGAAAATTTATTTCTTTAAGCAACTTGATGACTTGTCCTTGAAGGTCTGGGGCCCAAGGCGACCTTCAAAGTAAGATTTTAAGCCTCTCTCTCTCTCTCTCTTTTTTTTTCCAATATAGAATTACCTTGCTTGTTTTCGAGGAACAGTTTATATGTGTGAGGTTTTAAAATACTTATTAGGAAGCATACCACATCACCTATGCTAATTCTAACAATAATGAAGCAATCAGACAAATCCACAATATGGGATATTCTATAAGACAATGGGCCTGGATTGTTAAAAAAGTGTCAATGTCATAAAAAGCCAAAGAACTAAAAATGATAAGAGTGTTCTATATCTCTAAAAGACATAACCAAAGGCAATGCATGAACATTCATTAGATTTTTGATCAGAAAAGAAAAAGTCGTAAAAGAGATTTTGGGGACAGTGGGGTTAATACTAATGAGATATTAGTATTAAATTTATATTACATTTCTTAGGTATAATAATACTGTGATTATGAGGGAGAATGTCCTTATTTGTTAGGAGACATATACAGAATTATTTCTGGGTGAAATGTCAAGATGTCAGCAACTTATTTTCAAATGGCTCAGCCAAGAATGTATATAGCAAGAGAGAAAAAGCAAAAGTGGGAAAATATTTGTAATTAGTAAATCTGGATGAAGAGTAAGTGGGTATTTATTTCATGGTACTATCCTTGCAGCTTTTCTATAGATTAAAAACTTTCAAGATAAAAAGTTGGGGGAAAAGAGAAAAGGAAGGGACTAAAAGAGACAATTTAATTTCCTAATTGTATTCTTAGGTGATTATTAAGTAAATTAATAGTTGAGCAGGAAAGCAAAACTTTTATATTGAAGAGTGAAACCAGCTAACAGTGAACCATATATACTCAGTTGTAAGAGTTACTGAATCAAATACAGTTTTGTTGCTCATTAGAGGGGCTTTTCATACTTTCTATTTTCAAAGAAAATAAAATCTGGAGAAGATAGGTGTGTATCAAAGGAATTTAAGTTTCCACTGTAATTAAATTTGGAAATACTTTACAAATCCTAACTTTTCATTAGGACAAGCCTGTTTAAATTATCTGCTATTCAAAGTATCTATAAAAATGGTTATATTGATATGCCCGCTTTCTCTAAGTAAAACACACACACAAACTCTGTATATTTGCCTGCTTATGGCTAAATTGATCTGGTTGATAGAGGGGGAGATATAAATATATTGGTGTAAAAGGACAAATAAGAGATAAGACTATGTATTTATTGCCCATTTATGTAATTACATGTGTCACTAAGGACAAAGGTCCTTAAAGACGAAAGGCAGAGTAGAAACAGTTCCCTACAGTAAGATAGATGGATTTGTTACCACTTCCCTCTTCATGAATTTTTTTTTTCTGCATGGTCACATATCCTGGTTTTATAATCATTTTGAGAACCTAACCATCTTTCTGGACACAATTTGTTGGCAGAATATAGGCATCACTCCAATAAAAAGAAAATGAAGATTTTTCAAGGGCATTCATAAGCTTCAAGTCGAGAGGACAGCACTTACTTCCCGAGCTCTGAGAACACTTGTTCCGGGAGGAAATATTACTAGGACCCCAGGATGGATGTGTTAGGGGAAAATGAGGCCCTGCAGCAGTTCTTCGAAGGTAAGAGGCCAGTTTCCAACATGCACTTCCTGCTTCTGAGAAATGGCTCTGCTTGCGATCACTGTTTCACATTTTTGGAATTCACTTAAACTTGGCCTTGGAAGAAATGCTATTGTACTAACTGGCCTAAAATTGGAAGTGGAGGTTTATTTGCTGTGTTTGTAGCAAAAATCAATGGTAGTGATTTAAAAAAACACAGGATTTCCATCTTCTAAGCTTGGTTAAAAGAATCATGGGGTCGGCATACTATGTTCTTAGTGTTTTTCTCTGTCCTGTGCTATGTTATATTTCTTCTAATCCCCTACGTTTCAAAAAGTGCAGGTTTGTCTTGTCTCTAAAGTTATTGAATATAGCACAAGAAAGATGTAAGATTTTATTAAGACAGTTTTTCTCTGAGTATAGTTAAATATAAAACAGCAAAGGACACCTCCTCCCCCTTCCTATTTTTGTTTTTCACAACAGTTTGTGTGTGTGTGTGTTTAAGATTTTATTTGTTTATTTGAGAGGGAGAGCATGAGCCCATGCTCAGGGAGGCAGAAGGAAAGGCAGACTCCCCGCTGAGCAGGGAGCCCAAGCGGAACTCGATCCCAGGACCCCAGGATCATGATCTGAACCCAAGGCAGACGCTTAACTGACTGAGCCACCCAGGTGCTTGTCACAACACTTTAAAAATGTGCAACTGAAGAATGATTTGTTTTTGAAGGGACAGGCATACTACAAGAATGAGTGCTTTTTCCCCAAGGGAGAGGCATGACATAGGACATGGTTACAACAGATTATCTTCCTTTTAAAAATCTGAGCGGGCAGTAAGGTTTTCATATTTAGTGGGGCTGATATTCTCATGGTGGGTCTGTTGAAAATGTCAGCAAGGACTCGCTGTTGGAGACTTCAGTGCCGCTTTGGTTCTTCATCAGCCACACTTGGACTTCCACATGAAGGGAACTGTGACCATAGCGTTTACACATTTCAGAAGTATTTCCCAGGAGGAAGTAGGAGAATTGAGGGCAGACCTGTTTCTTCACAGAATCCAGAGGGCAGTTCACAGCATATTGAGAGGTGCTTTTGGCATTTCTTGTGACTAGTAGAGTGCCTGACAAATTCCAGATGTTATAAGGTTGAATGGAATTGACCCAACACCAAATAGTACCAAATACAGAGTGATCACACCAAACAAGTAGTGAGATTCTGGGTCACCATCAGAAGGAATCAATACAATATGGTGGTTCCTGTGGCTTGGATTTTGCCAGAAGTGACAAGAAGAAATGTAAGTTGGAATTATCACATTATCTCTGCCGTGATCCATTCCATTGGATATTTGGTCTCTTGACGCTGGCCAAATCAGTGTGTCGACACAGGTGCACAAACGGAGCTCGATTGTCATCGCCCTATTTTATATTCCATGCAACTTTCATTCTAGCCGTGGGTAGCAAGCTCCAAGCTACAGTTACATATGCTTTATTTTAGGGAAACCACCAATTCATTTTATAGAAGCATAAAATCTACTTGATTTCCTTCTAGAGCTGGTGAAGAGCTAAAAAGTTAATCTGGTCTCTTCTGGTTTTTGGAAGTTCTGTTATACCTGTAGTATTCCTAGACTCTCACTGTATTATTTTCAGACATCTCTAGGGATACAGTTTCCACGAGTCTTCTCTGCAGCTTGCTAATATCTGATTATTATTTTAATAGTATTTTTCTTAGCTTAAACCAAACTCTGTTGTTCCATATTAAGCCTTTCTTTTCATGAGGGAGCAGTCATTTCTCCTCATTTTTAGAAATAAAAAAATAGAGGCACTAGCTTAAGTGATTCCCTTCCCCTTGAAAACCACACAGCTTCTTGTCAATTTCTTATCACCTCCACTATTCAGCAAATATTAAGCACCTACCATATGCCCAGCCCAACAACCACCTCTTTTAAATGGTAGCTTGTAGGGCTTTGAAGTCTTTCCCTTAGATCTTGGTGATTCCTTTCTCAAATATCCCTTAGAATGAGGACCTCAAAACTAGATATGATATTGTCATGAGGATGGACAGTTGTTGAATGTCATGCTCCTGGTGATGTAGCAGTTCTGTTTTCTTTCCTTTTGTTTTGTTTTAGAGAGGGAGAGAGGGAAGAGGCCAAGGGAGAGGGAGAGAAAGAATCTTTTTTTTTTTTTTAAAGATTTTATTTATTTATTCGACAGAGATAGAGACAGCCAGCGAGAGAGGGAACACAAGCAGGGGGAGTGGGAGAGGAAGAGGAAGAAGCAGGCTCTCAGCAGAGGAGCCTGATGCGGGGCTCGATCCCAGGACACCAGGATCATGCCCTGAGCTGAAGGCAGACACCCAACGACTGAGCCACCCAGGTGCCCCGAGGGAGAGAAAGAATCTTAAGCAGATTCCATGCCTGGCACAGAGCCCAACGCGGGGCTGCATCTCACAACCCAGACATCAAGACCTGAGCTGAAATCAGGAGTTGGCCATTTAACCTACTGAACCAGCCAGGCACCCCTATCAATTCTAATTAAATGCAATCTTGCATTGAAAAAATCAAGGTCTGAAAAATCAAGAAAAGTTGTGGTAATTTGTTACCTGCTGAAAGCTATATTTCTGTTTCCTCAGACCCTTCATTCTAAGAAACTCAGCCTTAAATGCATTTTTCCTTATGAACATGTTGGATTGGGGCGCCTGGTTGGCTTAGTCGGTAGAGCATGCTACTCTTGACATCAGGGTACTGAGTTTAGGCCACACGTTGGGCATAGAGACTCCTTGATAAAAAAAAAAAATTTTTTTTTAAGTATCTGGATAGGGGTACCTGGGTGGCTCAGTCGGTTAAGCATCTGCCTTCGGCTCCAGTCATGATCCTGGAGTCCCGGGATGGAGCCCCGCGGTCAGGCTCCCTGCTCACTGGGGAGTCTGCTTCTCCCTCTCCCTCTGCTCCTCCCTGCTTGTGTTCTCTCTCGCTCACTCTCTCTCTTTTAAATAAATAAAATCTTTAAAAAATAATAGAATTAAAAAGTATCTGGATTGACAGTATCATTTTCAATGAAATGGTCTTGAGTGTCAAAGCTCACGATGATCTTAGTTTATATTTTAAACTTCAGATATGCCTAAATCTTTATGATGTGCGTCAGGAAAATGCCAAGAACAAAGGGCGGTTTCAGGTAGCTGGCAATTCTAATTCCCAGTCTGCCACTGATGCAATAGGTAGGCCAATTAACTAAAGCAGAGGAAGATCGTAGTATGCTGGGGATCCCAACATCCTCTGGAAACTGATACTATGTGACATGTTTGGCTTTTTCAAGAAAGCTGGTACCATTGCAAGAGAAAGGTTATCGGAAGAGAATCGCATTATTTTATTTATAATAACTAAAACTTAGTTGCAAGCTAAATTTCTAATATTGGTGGATTAATTAAATGAATTATGGTTTTTCCATGTAATGGAATATTTTATAACTAAAAATAATGATAAGGAAAAATGTTCATTCAATAAAGGAGGAAAGTGGGTTATAAATTGGTATATACAATTAATATGTAGATATTGTTAAAACTGATTTGAAAACAGTTAGTGTATACACATACATGCTCACACATATACATAGAAACAACTGGATTGATGAGGTTGTGGAATACAGGTGAGGTTCAGTGGGGTGGAGTCCAGAGCCGATGACCAAGAAAGAATTCTTGAGGCGTCTTTGGTGCAAAATGGTGGTTTATTAAAGCACGGGGACAGGACCCGTGGGCAGAAAGAGCTGCTGCCCCGCGTTGTGAGGGGTGGTTGATTATATACTATGGAGTTGGGGGAGGGTAAGGAAAAAGGGAGGTTGAGAAAATACTTTCATGTGTTAAAGAAGATTCACAGGATACCGGAGGCCTTGCCATCATCAAGTTAAGGTTGTTTTTCCCTCTAGCAAGGCGTTAACATTAATATGGTTGGGAATTTCCTGGAGGCTGCAGATTATAAGGACATTTAATTGTATTTACATTCCCTTCCGGAAGCTAGGTTATTGGTAGAAATGCTTTGTTCTTGTAAACTGCTAAGACATTTGTAAACTGAGGGAGACTTAAGTCTTGCAGGATTGTGGTATCTATAGGTTAACTGTTTCTTTGTCCTTTAGGGCAGCCAGGAGTGCCTGAGGAATGTCACATACAACCCATGGGGGGGGAGGGTTGTGGGGTGTCCGTTTCTGCGTTGTTCTCAGCTTGCCTTCTGTTCCCTCATCATGGATGAATACACTTCAAGTATTAATAGTTGTTATCTCTTAGTGATGGGATATGAGGATTTTCATTTTCCTCTTTATTATCTAAACGCTTCGTAATTGAAATGTATTATGTTATAATCAGGTTATGTTAAATAGAGGAGAATGAGTTT